>NW_009925150.1:205609-212699 GCF_000696875.1 Nestor notabilis
AATCTATGTCTGCAATCCATATTCTTATTGTGTGCATTAACAACAGATCTGAACTATGCAGGCAAGCTAGAAACAACAGAGAAACTGTATGCATGGAAGAGCAGGAGAGCAGACCCTACTCACTTCATCCTTATGAAGCTCTAGAATACAACTATGCCCAACCTGTGAAACAGGTTTAGTTTAGCCACCGCCTGTATCACTGAGCAGGGGTGCTGTGAGATGACTTTTGAGGTCTCATAAAACTTCAGTTATTTCACAATCTCAGCCTCAGCAGGATTGCAGATCCTTGTAAAGGGACTCCAGCCGGTCAGTGCTCCTGACAATTTTATCCCCCTCACCTCTGCTTTATTTTTCCAGACCTTCCAAAGCAAGACACAGCATGAAAGAAAATGGAACATTAGAAAAGCTGGGACTCATGACAATTCCATTCTTTTAAGTGTTCTCTCATGACTCTCAGCATCAAAAACCTAAAGAAACTTAAAGAATCTTAAATGTTTGGCAAATCTGTAGTTTCTCAGATAACACCAAAACAGAGGATTGAATCCTCCTGTAAAGTGACTGTATCAATTATCTATCAATATTTAAAAATGAAAACCCACCAACACAAATTCACTCATTCCAGCTTTGGCTCCTTTTCTTATGTCTTCCATCTGTTGGTGTCTATGTGACATCTCAAAGGCTGGATTAATGCTTCTTTAGTCCAGAGACTGTACATCTTTCTAGCGGTTTGTTCTGCGCTCAGCAGTGAGGCTCTGAGGCATTATTTCAACACAATGCTATATGAATTATCATTGCTTAAGATACTAAACATACTAAACCTGGAAGAAGCTTACTAAACTTCTGCATGTGTTACTGTTATTAAACTCTTGCTACCACCCATCTCTCCCGTTGAGGTTACATGTCTGTCCTTCTCTACCTCAGGATTCCTCCAATATCCTGTAATGACCCACTGGAGCATCTCACAGCACATTAATTTGGAAAAGAAATGAGAAACACTTAAAAAAAAAAAAAAGAATAATGAAGACTTTTTTAAAAATCATTAATACAATTTAAGATGACTGAAAAGTATTGGTCCCAGAGTAGAGTTTATGTGCAGTGTAGCAGCTGGCATGTGAAGTTTCTGCCCATTATGATTTTTAATATCAAGCTATGACAAAACTGGAGAAATTAGAGGTAGTAAAGAACAATTAGGCCAAATAATCCATCCCCCACCAATACAGGATGGAAATAAACTGTTCAAGAAAAAAGCATTCTGGTACACAACGGTGATACCCTTTATTCTCACATGCAAATCCATTTTAACTTTCCAGTATGGTTAGGCATAATTAATACAAGACAGACTTACAGAAAGACACATGATGAAGAATCTCAACTGTTGTCTCTATTCAGGGATACATAATCAGAGGAACTTTAAATATGAAGAAAGCTCAAAATTTTCTGAAGTAACTGATAATTCCACCAGCCAGAAAAAGATTAAGTCACACACAACAAAACTGCATTTTCAACAACTAAATTTCTACATGGATTATCATGGACTTATTAATCATAAACTACTGATCATAAATATGATGGCTACTTGGAAATGCTGGTCTGCCCTGTCCTCCAACAGGGCTCCAAGAGGTATTCTTGAATGTGCTTAGACACATACTTACCTTTAAGGATATTGTATGGAGACCTCATAGCAGCCTTCCAGTATCTGAAGGGGGCCTACAGCAATGCTGGAGAGGGACTCTTCATCATGGACTGCAGTGATAGGACAAGGGGTGATGAGTTTGAACTTAAACAGGGAAATTTCAGGTTAGTTATAAGGAAGAAGTTCTTTACTGTGAGGGTGGTGAGGCCCTGGCACAGGTTGCCCAGAGAAGTTGTAAATGCTCCACCCCTGGCAGTGTTCAAAGCCAGGTTGGACAGAGCCTTGGGTGACATGGTCTAGTGTGAGGCATCCCTGCCTATGGCAGGGGGTTGGACCTGGATGATCTTGGGGTCTTTTCCAACCCAAATCATTCTATGATATGACAGTTCTACTGCAGATAACGTAAATGCTCAAACACTTAATCGCCCTTCTGGAACTGAGACTTCCTAAGGAACTCTCAGGATTGACAAGAAGGTGTGGATGTTTACCTTCCACAACGCCTGTTAATCACTCATCTTCATTGTCTGAAAACCTTTTCTCAAAGCTTTCATCAAACCATTGGGCGTGACCCCAAACCAGTTAACATACTTAAATTAGCATGCACATTGTACACTCAGATTTCCTGGAATCTGCCTTTGAGGGGCAGAAATTGTTTGACAAGCTTTATAATGACATTTCGAGAATGATGCTGGTGCTTGCAACAGGGCATTTAAAATGAGAGAAAGCAGCACTGAGCTACAGTCATTCTGCCTGTGTTGATGTCTGGCTAAAACCTCATCCTGGTGAAAAAAAGCAGATTTTTAATATCCAATTCCTAATCATTATCACCTGCTAGAACAAAAAGTTTCAGGTGAAAATTATATTGTTACGTCCAACAGCTGGCTTTGAAGATTTCAGTAGCACCTCTAGCTGCAGAGATAATGGAACACCTCCTGCAAGGCTCTCAAAGTGGGGTTTTAACAATAGGAGCTCAAATACCTTTTTCTCCAGGTACCTCTCAGATGGTTCCACCTGAGATCCAGATCAAGAAAAGGGCACTAGAATTCTGTGAGGAAGTGATACAAACTTCTGGAAAAAATCCCTTTTCAGCTTTATCTCTCTGGGTTTTAAATAAATAAATGGAGAGCTGACAGATACAAACATACCATGCAGGCATCTCTAGCAGGTATCCGAATATATGACAAACCCTCTCTGAAACACTTCTGGAGTCAGCAGCGTGCAACATGACAGGGCTTCTAAGTCAACAGGGAGCAGGATGCTTGGCTGAAAATAGTGATTTTAGTTTCATTATACTGTGTCACCTCACTAGGAGCTTGATACTCTGATTAGCACCAAGAGAAACACTCCCTCAACATGAGCAACACCATACCACATCAGTAGGAACAAGCACTGGATACAGCTTAGTGCACTAAGGCTTCATATCATTTTTAAAACATGTATTATTTCAGATCACTGGATGTGCTAGAAGTGGTCTGGGTATTTTACCTTAATAGTAAGAAACTAAAACATGAAAAGGATGATTGAGGTAGCATTTTAAGAGTGATCTAACATCTCTTTTAAAGCATAGATCATGCTTCATCATTTAAGTGAACGTGTACGGGCTAGACCCGTTACAAAAGCCACACAGACTGCTGCCTTCCAAACACTAATGCACAACAGTAACGATGAGGGCAAAACTACCAGGTCAATGGAGAGACAGGAACATTTCTCAAGAGGTTTGTACCCTAGAAGAGAAAAATACAGTTGCTGTATCTTCACTGAAGTTGTCCCTTTTTCCTTTTTAAGCTTATCTAATTAAATCAATGCACATACCCACAAAGCTAGACTTATTTCAGTGAAAAATGCAGTTAAATTTCTTTTAAATTAACTTGGAAAAAAAACACCAACTGTCAAATAGATTAGATATATGTATTCCTCCAGTTAAATTAAACTTCAGTTAAACTGATGGAATAATTAATCTTAAATGTCAAGAAAGTAGGAGATGTCTCATATTTACATACAAAAACAAGTTCCGCAAAGTCTTAAACTAAGATTTTCTGTTTAAAGATCTGGCTTCACACATGCTCAAATTTCATGGTAACTAACAATTTTAAAGTCAAAATTTTCAAAGAATTTATTGTTTTGAAGAATTAAAACGTGTTACTTACAGCTCCCTGGGGTAGACATGGTGATCCACAGACAATCAGACTCAGGAGATTATGGGTTCCAGCTGTTTGCTTTGCCTAGTGATCTCCCTAAGGTGCTGTTTCCTCAAGATACCAGTAATCACTTTTCATGGGTTTACATAAAAGGTGTATATCATCAAATCAAAAGGTTATTGCTCTTTTCTTGTTATACTGAATATATGGCTTTGTCCTAAAAACAGAAAGCTAAAATAAGCATTTTTACATTGCAATTGACCTACTGGTTCTTATTCAGTATATAAAACCAAGCATTTAAGTTGCCAATTAACTAATTGGCTTCATTACCTATCAAATCCTGACATTCAAATTCCCAAAAGTTGTACTTGTCATTGATGACTTCCCAAGTTACACTCAGGCTGAACAATACAGATCCATGACTTGTCAACATACTTCATTTTACTAATTTCACTCAGCACCAATCTCAGTCACCATGTTTATTAAAATACAGATTATTCTTGCATCCTGTTGAAACCTACGGATTTGCCATGGCAAAAATTCCCACTGCCTTGTGAGATCTTTCAAAGTTGGAGTGAAAACTCGAGCATTCCCTATGTCTTTTCTGCATCTGACAGAAATAAACCTTGCATCCCTTTTTTGAGGCACAAGAAATAGTCTAAAGTTCATGCAGTAATTAAAATAGAACAGCAACAAGAGATTTTACTGGGTGGTTCACTCTGTTCCACTGTCAGCAGTTTCTCTGTCTGGAACATCTGAGCCACCTCCAGTTCAGAAGAACTAAATGACCTTCCCAGTATTTGGAGCTAAGGACTTCCAGAGTCTCAGTAAGCCAAAAATCAACCATTCTAAGCCATTTCTCGCTTTTTCCAGCTGAAAAGCTGTATTTCAATGGCGTTATGTTGACAGTAGAAAGGAAACAGCATTAGGAAGCACCATGAAGTAGTGTAATGGCCGTGCAGTTAAAATTGTTCTGTTGGGTTGTAAAAGCTAAATTAAAAATACCAGCATCTTGTACTGGCACTACTCTGTAAAAGCAAAAATCCAAAGCAAAACACATCATCTTCAGGAAAGCTGCACATATACCATGAATCAGGCTTGATTAAAGGGCTACTGTTGTTTCTTCAAACGCAAGCCAAAGACTGTACACTGTACGCTGAATTACTGCTGCTCACCAGAAAACCCTGCAGGTGTGCAGCAGGTGTGCTGAGCTGCTCTGAAGTCTGTCACCAGGTTGCTTTTATATTAATTTCTCTTAGTAAGTAGGTGTATAGTTGGGACCACAGATATCACTTCTCCCCTCTACTTCACAGTAGCATAAAATAGGGTATTTTAGTCCTACACATCATATTGTCAAACCGTATTTCCCCAGATAGCCTAGAGCAGAAGTTTTAGTCGTGTTCACACAGGTCTATAAAGATCTTCCCCTGCCCCACTTCCTCCAACATACTGACCAGGGACCCAAGCAAGACCACACATCACTCTGCCTTTCTGAAGCACACACTGCTGGGATATAGCCACAGGGGCAGGTTTCTACATAAAAATATTTTTTCTATTATTTTTCTATAGAAATACATTTGTCCCCTCATTTTAACTAGTGTATTCCTCATTTCGAGGGTCCACAAAGCACCTCCTAAAAATGAGAGACATTTGTGGAATTTACAGCTACTGCTCCATTAGTTCAGGGCTTATGGGAAATAACCTATTGCTTCTACTCAGAATTTTAATCTCACCATACAGGACAGGACATGTTAGGATTACAGTTTTGCTTATTGTAAGGTTTCCTTTCTAATTTATTTTTGGGTTTTTTGGTAAGAACTCAAAAATCTGGTATTTAGAAAGATCTTTAAAATAGAAAACCTGCAGTTTAAGGAGTCTGTGACAAAGAATGCGAAGGACAAAAAGAGTGTTTGGATAGAAAACTCATTAAATTCTGCAGTCTAAATAGGCTTTTCACTGGTGAGAGTAACACTAAATATATGGCTAGACAATGTGAAGAACCTACATTTCCGAAGGGTGCAATAAAGCAACATTTCATGAAAACACACTGTTTACAAGGAAGATCTATTAGTGTCTACAGTTTAATAATTAAAACCATATCTATTACTCTCCAATAAATCAATTTTTAGAGCAATTCTTGTAAAAAAACACCCTAGCAGCACGTACGTAGGTCTTCTCTACTACCCAAACAATCTTCTATTAAGCCCATGATTACAATCATCATTAATGCCTCTAAATATTGATAATATTAATGAAGATAGTGGAAGCACTGATCAGTTGGTGCACGTGAGCTAGGTGTTAAAGAGAAACTCTCCAGTGGCAGATCTTCAGATGGGAGCTCATGTGGACATCTTCATTAAGAGCAAGCCATGCGTCCCACGGTGAAGCTGCCATAAAAGCCCTTTACAATGAAGTAGCAGCAGATGCCATTACTGATGATGCACAAGAGGCAGGGTACCCGACACAGGCAGAATGGGAAGAGTATGAACTGCAGATAAGGAAATGTGTTTGGTACTTTGGACCAAAAGAAAAAAAGAAAAAAAGAAAAAAAAATAAGAAAGGGAAGGGGGATAAAATTAACAGGGATTTTATAATTTCCTATCTTCTACCTATCCATTTTAGCATAAATAACAATCCAGCTACAATCAGTAAGGCGGTCTGTTGCTGACTGCAGCAGAGCCAAGGTTTCACTCATGAAACCTAAGCACTACAGAGTAAAATATAGATTTCTTTAATTGTTCCAGGGTTTTTCCCCATCACAAGTATTTATTAAGAATGAGCAATACTCCTTAATTGTGAGAAAGGCAGCACACAAATTCTGGAGTAACTTGAAAAAACATATAACGAAACTGGCGATCTTAGATTGACAGATTACAATAATTTTCTCATATGAATAAATGTCTTCTGTGACAATCACACAGCCACATCCATCAGCAGCTCTGGGGAGAACAGCACCAGCACATGAAGCCCTACAGAGCTGCTCAAGGACAGAGAGTGGGAACTGAAGAGGGTAAAAACAGACACCAAGCGCATCAGTCCTAAATCCTCAACAGCCCCGACTCCAATACCCTGTCATCCCTCCTTTCACTGCCCCACTGACACAACAGCAAGAAGTTTTGTGACCATCAGGCATGTTACAGTGTCTTTTTTAAGATACTTCGATAGCAGCATGCGGAAAAAAATAAACAAACAAAAACCATTCGCCATATCATTGTTGACAACACGGACAGGGGGATTGATGCGCCCTCAGCAAGTTTGCCGACGACACCAAACTGTGTGGCTTGGTCAATACGCTGGAGGGAAGGGATACATCCAGAGG
>NW_009925151.1:0-2449 GCF_000696875.1 Nestor notabilis
CAAGTCCAGGTAGATGACGTCAACTGCTCTCAAAAGATGTTATCCTCAAAAGATGCAGCACAAATAGATTTGGTTTGTGTGGTAAGGTTTTGGCAGCAGGGCACTACAGGGGTGTCTTCTGTGAGAAGATGCCGGAAGCTGAACCAATATTGGACAAAACCATTTCCAGCTGGCTCCAAGATGGACCCATTGCTGGCTAAGGCCAAGCCCATTAGTGATGGTGGTCACACCTCTAGGATAGCATATTTAAGAAAAAAATGCTGTGCAACAACATCCAGGAGAGAGGAGTAAGATTATGTGAGAAAAAACAGCTCTGCAGACCCAAAGTAAGTGAAGAAGAGGGGGACAAGGTGCTCCAGGCACAGGAGCAGACATTCCCCTGCAACCCATGGTGCAGAAGATGGTGAACGAGGCTGCCCCCTGCAGCCGGCGGAGGTTAACAGTGGAGTAGATATCCACCTACATCCTGGGAGGAGACTGAAGAGACTGTGACCTCATGGCGAGCCCATGCTGGAGCAGGGTCCTGGCAGGACTTGTGATCCCATGGAGGATCTATGTTGCAGCAGTCTGTTCCTGAAGGACTGCACCTATGGAAGGGACCTACCTGGAACAGTTCTTGAAGAACTGCAGCCCATGGGAAAGACTCACTTTGGAGAAGTTCATGGAGGACTGTCTCCTGACGGAGGGACCCCCCCCGGATCAGAAGAGTGTGAGGACGGAGGACCGCAACTGCCATTTCCCCATCCCCTTGCACTCTCAGGAAAAGGAAGTAGAGGAAGTGGGAGTGAAGCTGGGCCCAGGAAGTGGTGAGGGGAAGGAGTTTAAAGAGTGTTGTTATTTCTCATTATCTTGCTCTAGTTTCGACTGACAGCAAATTAAACTAATTTCCCCAAGTTGAGTCTCTTTTGCCTGTGATAGTAACTGGTGAGTGATCTCTCCCTGCTCTATCTCAACCCTTTTGAGTTGAGATATGAGCCTTTTGTCATATTTTCTCCGATGTCCAGCTGAGGAAGGGGCGTCTTTGGTAGGCACCTGTTGGCCAGCCAAGGTCTAACCGCCACAACCAGTCACCCCTCTCCCAGTGCAACAGGTGGCAGTTTTGAGGTAGATATTCTTCAATGGTGCCAGTGATGGGGTGCCGACATTCTTAGTAACACATCCTACCTCAGACAAGTCTGAGGACAGTCAGGGGGGACTGTCATTTTTAAGTTGAAGTAAGGTAACTGTCTTGTCTTGATGGTAGGAGATCCTGCACCTCCTAACCTCCAGTAACATTCTGCTTACTATCCTTTCTTAATGTTCATAGCACTCTTTTTCAACTAAGCAAGCTGTTATAAAGCATCATTTACTAGTACTGGCCAAAGCTAAAATGTTGCTCCTTTATGGAATAAAAACATCATGACGGGAAAAAGACCCCAACAGACCAAAACTCCCCAGTGCCACACTGTACTGCCTACAATGTTATAGTAACTACGTTGTTGCCATTGTTCAAAAAAAGCTGTACTTAGTCATTGACCCAGCAGGTTAAATGGTCAGACCATTTGCAATAGTGCAAAAGGATTTAACTTAAGTTAATTAATGGTATAAGAAGATTGGTCTTTAAGAATGTCACATTTTACGCAACATGAAAATTTTTCAAATTTTATTCAATCTCTAATGCAGACCATTAAAAGGAAGATTCATGCTATAGAACACCAATCACTCACTTCAGCTAAAAAATAATGATAAAATTTTACGAGTTTGAAAATTCCCATGATAACCACAAAGTGTACACTTAGTATGTGTTCTTTGATGAATAGTAATAAAACTTGTCAAAATAATGAGGGTGAATAGAAACTACTGAAAACAGTCACCATATCCTTAAGCACAGGGGATCATAGTATTAAGTGATGCCAGTTTCTCTAAGTTGTCATTGTCCTGAAATTTCAAAGTGATGAAGTGTACCTATTTCAGGCAAGTTCTTTAATGTTGCAGAAATGGGTGAAATACATCAAACAGGATTAGATTTGAAGTACAAGCAGCTTTGTCTTAACTGCAGCATATAATTACCAGATAGTCTAAAGCCCACGTAGCTATTAGATATCGAAGCACAAAGCAAATAGCATTTCCCCTGAATAAATGCAATTATATAATTACATTTGATATGTAAAAAAAACCCCAAACTTTTTTAATATTTCTACATTTTGTCTTTTGATGTGTCTACATTTGAAAAACTTACAAAGACTATGAATATGTTTATCTGTACACAAACCATAACTACAAATTTAACAGAAAGTTCCTCATCATGAAGGGCTACAACTGGTATTGTTTTTAAATAATTTAATACTTTCCATCTTTATCCTAAATTTTCTTTTGCAAGTTCAATATTCTGTCAAACTCCTTTCATTAAATAGCGTGTTATTTTGAGAACACTACCTCCAAAGCATTTCTTGTGGAAAGAATTGTTCAG
>NW_009925151.1:2480-6320 GCF_000696875.1 Nestor notabilis
AAGATTGGCAGAATTTGGATGTCTGTGTCACAGCTTTGTTTCCTTCAATAAAGCTGGATATGACAGAGTTTTAATATTTTGGGATGATGAATGTATTAAACATATTAAAATTTCACATGCAGTGTACCATAACTTGCATGTGTTTGGGCTTTTAGCATAGCTATATGCTATGGCTATCCAGATACTAGTTAGTCCTGCATTTACTTTAGCCTTTGTATTACCTCAGCATTCAATGAGGCTAAAAAGAGACTCCAGTCTAAAGCACAGTGAACATGAGCAATAATAACTAATTATAATCTTTCCACAGTTCTGATAAGTGCCAAACCAGGCTTATTTGTTTTTAGAATTTAAATTATATAAGATTTTAGTGTAGACAAGTATCTTCCTTCTGAATTATCTTAAAATGAATAAGAAATAATGACATACAGAATTTATAACCAGCTGGTCTATAGTAAGGCTGAAGAACCAAGTTATACAGATTCCTTAAAAAGACTACAAGAGTACATACGAAGAGCATGTGTGACTTGACTGTTTCTTGGTAAGAAAGAGTATTTACTAGAACGATTAAACCATCATCTCTGTAAGTCCTTAGCTGTTTTACTACAAAAATTATAAGGTTTCCTTCCCAAGACTGATCCACAAGCAAAAGAATCTGCATTCATTAACTGTGCAAGTGTTTAAAATGAACAGTGCAATCTTGCTTAAATTCCGCTGCATGTGGTAACCTGTGTCCTTGGATTGTGTGTATTCACAACACTGAGGAAGTGATGGAATCCTGGTTCAATATCTTGGTTTATATATGCAAATAGCACCTGTATTACAACATTGTTTGATAAGGCTGATAAACTTTTTAGAAAACTTTGAGATCTAGTAAGCTATGGAAAAAGTTTCTACTCCGTATCCTTAAAAAGCACAAAGTTATGGCATTGGCAAAGACTTACAAAGGCAAAGATGTCTCCTAGCCAAGCCTAGGTGCACACCCTCAGATTAGAAAGGAACTGATATAAATCTTCATTTAGAATTTACACTGCATCTTGACAACTTGAAATCTTAAATAAGTAAATAAAATTAGTTAACATTATGAGGATCAGTTTGATGAGGTTTGGAATTCAAAGCTTTTTCTGTGACTGGAAGTGTTCATATAATGTCAATGTTGTGATATTTCAGAGTGAGGTAATGCTACCAGAAGGAAGAAGTCTGGAAAAAAAGCAGACTTTGGACCATTTTCTCGAGCAGAACATTTATGCTGACAGGTCTAAATCATTGCTTTCTTTGACAATCTGCTTATCACTTAGGAGACATGCAGTTTTTTCAGTGCAAAAGATTTTTTAGTCACTCAATTTTCATCTTAATACAAGAACACTTTCCCAGCTATGCAGGCAGTTGCTGTGACTGATTAAAGCAACAGTCGCCAATAGAGACTTGTTTAAAACCAGTAATAACAGCAACAATGACAATAACAATAATAATAACAGTTGTCATTGTTATTGTTCTCTCATTATTCCATTGTCTTTTCATATATTTTATGTCAACAAATGGTCAGTCACATATACTACCTGTCTTGTTAAATCTGCTTGTCTTTCTGTTTCTTATGCCCTTTTGCTTTCATTTCTTCATGCTGCAGTACAGAGCACTGGATTTAAGGTGCCAGGTAAGATTAAAGGTATCCCAGGGAGAATTTGCCTTTGAAGTGGCAGAGAGTAAATGCTTCTTATCAGCTGTAAGTGCTCCCTGTGTCATTGGCTTTCATGGCTGTGGCATGTCATTTATAAGGATGTCTTATTTCTGCATGCTGTAGTAGAAAGTAATCTGCCAGCTTATTAATAGTGCAAGAATTCACTGGCAGAGGCTGTTGCTGTATGATGGTGCCCAATTAATGGTAAATTAATATCATATAATATTCCTGTAATAGCAGAACACACGCTTAAGTGTAATTTTAAAATATATTATTAAAATGTCTGTCTGATTATATTCTGTTTTTACAAATGTACTGCGCAATGGCTATGTCTTTTTTTCCACCTTACCGGTTTCACCTGACCTAGAAAGGGTTGTGTTCCCAAGGGTGAGTGGCAAGTCCCAGCTATTAACACTGTATTCTGATTCAGAGACAGGTTCTCCTGGTCATATTTTATGAATAACGTTATAAGGAGTACAAAGATACGATCGATAGCTATTTGAGGCATATCAAAATCTGAATTTATCACCCTTCTTTGAGAGGCCTTTTCTGCCCATGAATATCTATAGGTAAAGCATGAATGAATTCTGAAATATTTAAATCTGAATTCCATTGTTAGTTGCCCAAGTTTAATAATATTTTGTTTCCTTAATCATTAGATGATAGAACAAAAAGTCTGTTGTTATACAACATATATTCCAGCATCTATCCAGTTTTGTTACTGGTCCTTTACACAATTGAAACCCTTTTAAAAGACTATATCCAAGCATTCCATATACAAAGATAATTCTCTTGGATAGTTTCTGCCAATAAACTTGAACACTTGAATGTTTACAGTATGTGAAGATGAAAGATTCAAAGTGTGGCTGAAGCATGCTCAAGTTCAAAATCAAAAGTTTCTCTTCTGAATTTCAGAGATTAAACAGGACACTGCACACACGTGTGTTTAACAAATTTTGTTTGTCCTTAAATCACTTCAGAGCTGAGGGTCAATCACTAAGCTGGTATTTCCCAGCACTACTCCTTTCTGAAAATAAAGAATTTGTATACACACATATGAATTTAGCTCAGTAACTTCCCATAAATTTGAATGATTAACATCTAAAGGACTTTTTCTGCTCTCACTTATAGTGGTGTAAAATAGAAAATACCTCTCCCTCTTTAAAGTGAGAAGAGGTCAGAACTTCTACTTGGTGACCAATGACTAAGTCCCTTAATTTCTGAATGTCAAAGATTAAATGTATTATGAAAATCTTAAGCATAGGAGGTGCTAAGTAAAAATCCTATGGAAAACAGCTGCTGTTATGCTGTGTTAAGGAAGAGAATCAAGGTTTACTAAAATCTTGTGCAGTTTTAAGGCTTTTTAAGAGAAAGCAAAAGTTAGTTCTTTCATTCTGATTTTATTTAATATTGGTTTTAATTGCGAGCTTAAACTTTGCTGTACTGCAAAAATTTATATATAAAGAGCTCAAATGACAGAATCAGGATTTTTTCATGGGATTTAATGTATTTTAGCTCTTCTTTTTTTCCTTACAATTTTCAGAAGCTGTTCTGACATACTATTGTACTTTAAATTATTCTTTTCTATGTATTTTAAGTAATATGCAAATGTAATGCCTGTTCTTCTTACCTTTTACCCTCAACCATCTAAAACCCTAACCTTCATATAACTTTGAATTTCTTTAATATCTCTCTATATTTTTTTCCATTAGTGTCAGTTCTGGATGACTTAAGTTTTACAGGCTCTTAACTTTTCTAACTTGGCTGACGTAGTTTCTCAACGGTGACAAACTTGCTGTGCATCAGAAGATATATATATGTTTGGAAAATTTAGTACCAGCAAACCAATAAAGCCTCTCCAGGGAAAGGCTTGCTGAACATCGCACAGGAGCAACACATCAATCAATTTCTTAATGTAGTCACTTCACTGCTTCCTTCTTTTCCTTCCTTTTATTTATTTGTTTAAAGGATCAGGGCAGAGGAAGTAATTATCTCTGTAAAGTCTTAACTTTAGATGACTCCTTTGCATTCATAACTTTATTTACATTTTATTTTTCAAAATAGAGTTGCTTTTGTCTACAGAAAAGGAGAGAACATATTGGATTCTTCAAGAAGGGTTGTTGGGTCTTTTTTCAGAAAAAAAAGTTAAAAACATTATATAAAAA
>NW_009925152.1:0-14323 GCF_000696875.1 Nestor notabilis
TCCTTTCCAACCCTGACTATTCTATGACTTTATGATTCCTTGCCCTGGGAATGCCCTCAGGGCAACAAGCCCCCTCGCTCCACCAGCGCATCCCAAGGCCTGTCAGCCCAAACCCGCCACTGAGTTCCACTATGGAAGAGTTCACACTCATTTTCCAGAGAGCCTTGTTCAGCACTGCTGGACTGAATTGGAGATCAATGCAGTGCATACCTAATGTGCTTAGCCCAGCTGCTAAGTAAGCTGTTTGTCACAGCCTTAAGCTTACAAGCAGCCTTCAAAAACTGAAAAGGCCAATATGACCATGACATAGGCATATAATGTGGTAAGGATTGTATGGGAGAAAGTAATGATCTGCTGAAAAACTACATGTGGAAAATGGCTTTCAGGCATAACTGCTACTCGGGGAAGCAGAAGAACATGTAGATCTGAAGCCTTATGTTCTGTGGCTGCCCAAGGCCAAGGAAAGCTGCTCTGATCACCATACAGGATGCACCAGCACCTCTGCAGACACCTATCATCACGTTGCCCTTGCTGGCTCCACAATTCTTATCTCTCTCTCTCTCATTCAAACTCTTAACAAGCCAGAACTCACCAATAATATCAGAGTAACACATCAGAGGCGTCTCTTACCACCAGGGATTGGGAAGTAGGGGAAAGATGTCACAATTAGCTTTGGACTTGTTGACTTCTTATATTATGTACTATTTAGTCCACTTCAGTTTAAACAACAAGGAAGTGAAGAACACATGAAGATCACACGTGAAAAACCCCAAGACACTAATAGGAGTGGAAATACTTGGATAATACTTGCACCATGGGAATGTATATAGCAACCCTGACAACTGTTCCTGAAAAGAAAGGAAAGAACACAACCGCAGCAGAAACTTGAGGAAAGCAAACAGAACACTGTTGTTTTAGAAAAGAGTAAGTGTTCTAAGTAATCACCAGCCTGAAAGTTAATCAGCATTCCCAACAAAGCCACCACTACAAGTAAACCACCCTCACAGCCCATTCCCAAGCAGCAGCAGTGTCCCAACACCCCCGACTGCTCTGAAGCCAGTGCAGGGAGGAAAAGGGACAGATCCAGGTTTGATTCTGCTCTGCCCTGCAGCTCAGTAGTAATTCACACCCACACAAAGTAACTAGAAAACCTGCTGTGATTTGTTAGCCTGTTCTTCCCGCTGTGCACATGACTGTTGGTATTCAGGCATGCAAATAGATGCAGTGAACATATGGGTAGCTGCTCACACTGCCCGGGGCTAGCGCGAGCATTCCCTGTCCGAGGAGCCCAGAGCCTGCGCCCAGCAGGAGGGAAGGGGTTGAGCAAGCTGAGGGCATCCTGCTCAGGCTCCAAGCCATGCAAACCACAGCTGGCTCCTGCTTGGCCGGGCCCTGTGGGGACAGACTGATCTCCTGAGAGCCTTGATACTGCCCTTAAAGATGCCCTTCACAAGTGTGGCAGGAGGGAATGCAGGGCAGAGTAAAGGCTTTTTTCCACCTGTGTCATCAGCTATGGAGCTGAGGATGGCAATTAGCATTCAAGTCTGCTGCTGACAAACTTATCTCAGTATTTATAGACAGGAACTTATGACCAGCACAGTCCAGAGACGGGAAGATGGGTGGAGAGGAAGTTTTAAGACAGTTGATTCTGCTCGCTCAGCCCACACTGACATTGTACCAGTACAACACCCCACAGCATCTGCTGCTCTGCTGTCACCCCTGCCTAGGGCTGAGCTCAGCACTGCCTGAGCCTCTCCACAGTGCTGCATCCACCTTTGCAGGAAGGGTGGTCACTTGTGCACACTGCAGCTCACAGTACATCTCAAACATGTCTCAAACAGGCAGTTGGTTGTCACATGCCATTCACATGCCTGAGGCTAACCTAGAGCAACCAAACCAAGTTACTTCAGATTACTGAGCACTGCGGATTCCTGTCACACACTTACTTCTTCTGCTTTCACCTGTACCACGAAGCTTTGCCCACCATTGGGGACAAAATCATTTCACAGAATCATAGAATCACAGCCTCCTTTGGGTTGGAAGGGACCTTAAAGCTCCTCCAGCTCCAACTTCTGCCCCAGGCAGGGACACCTTCCACTAGAGCAGGTTGCTCCAAGCCCCTGTGTCCAACCTGGCCTTGAACACTGCCAGGGATGGGGCAGCCACAGCTTCTCTGGGCACCCTGTGCCAGCGCCTCAGCACCCTCACAGGGAAGAAAGTTTCAGCAGTTCAGTTCTCATGCATGGCTGGGAAAGCAGCAGCACCTCATTGTGCTGGGCACTGGTGAGGCCGCGCCTCAAATCCTGTGTCAGTTCTGGGCCTCTCACTGCAAGAGAGACATTGAGGTGCTGGATGGGGCCAGAGAAGGGCACCGGAGCTGGAGCAGGGCCTGGAGCACAAGTGTGATGGGGAAGGGCTGAGGGACCTGGGGGGTTTAGTGTGGAGAAGAGAAGGCTCAGGGGGACCTTCTTGCTCTCTGCAACTGCCTGACAGGAGGATGGAGCCAGGAGGGGGCTGGTCTCTGCTCCCAAGGAACAAGGGATGGCACAAGAGGAAAGGGCCTCAAGCTGCCCCAGGGCAGGTTTAGCTGGAGCTGAGGAACAATTCCTTGCCCAGAGGGTGCTCAGGCATTGGAACAGGCTGCCCAGGGCAGTGCTGGAGTCACTATCCCTCAAGGAATTTTAAAAGTCACGTAGATGCAGCATTTGGTGACATGGTTTAGTGGTGGACCCAGCATTGCCAAGTGCTGGGTTTATGGTTGGACTTGATGATCTCCAGGGTCTTTTTCAACCTAAATGATTCTATGATTGCCCAAGTCTGCTACCTCCAGGATCTGAGGTTCAACATTCTTTTAGTAACAAGGTCTATAAAACCCACTGGAAAAAGCAAGATATTTAATTTCATGAGGATGAAAACAGCTTTTCTGGAATACCAGCAGGATCCATTATTAAATGACATCTCTGAAACATCCAGTTTCCCATTTGGTGATTGAATCCCCCTACTAAAGCCTTACTTGGCCTTTATGTGAAGTGCCAGAACCAGCTCTAATCATTCCTCTGGAATGAATCTTCTCTTCCTCAGCATCTCCTACAGAACATGGGCCAAGAAGCTACTTTAAAATCCCCACAACTGATGTCAGCATATTAAACGTTGTACTAACTGGATCATATCCAAATCACAAACCAAAGACCTGTTATTAGTGTAGTCTGAACCGCACCAGCAGCCTCGAGCTCCTGCACGTGGCTGCTCCCACAACTCCTGTCCAGCCCTGAGGGCGCACCCAGCATGGCTGATGCTGGACAAGCACAGGCAGCTCACACCAAGACAGCCACCATGGCACAAGGTCTCTGTATGATCCTGCCCCAACGTGCCTCAGCCATGCCCACACTCGCCCCGCGCTCTCTGGTGGGACACAGCATCACTTGCCCCAGCACCTGTGGCCAACAGAGACTGGCACCAGGCACTGGCTGCAGCAGCCCTATTCACCCTCCATCAGTCCCAACCCCTGCCTCAAGGAAGGTGACTCCTCACCAGTGAGGACACCAAGGACACTTCCCGCAAGGGACAAATTCTCACCGTGTTGGTCCTGCTCCGGTGCTCGTCCACCCAGCGCTGTCGGGTTGCCCCTTGGAGCGGAGCCCCCCGGATGCTTCAGCTGCTGAACAAGAAATCACCCTCGCTGTTCAAGCCCAAGTGATGGTGCTGGGCCCCAGGCAGCAGACTCCAGACTGTCCGTGTCTGACGCTGCAGGATGTGACCTGCAAGGCGCAGCTCCGCATCCCCGCACGGCCCCACGTCGTGATCAGAGCAAGCTCGCACTGAAACAGCACTCACAGCTTTCCTGTTCTGACTAGATGATATGCATCACATTTTTAGTCCTTGCTCTTACAAAGCGTGATGCTTCTTGCAGATGCATCACAAGGGTTTGAATTACCCTTCTCTGTAATCTCAGCACAAGTCACGAGTTACTGCGCTGGAAGTTACAGGCAGCTGAACTCCAGGCACACAATCAGAGAGGAAATGTCACCATAAACCAAGAGCACACACTGCATCTGATCTCCAGGACACCACCAGCATAAAGAAGATCTTGGCAAACATTTGCCCAAAGACAGGTTAAAACACACGAGCCAACAAACCTGCAAGAGAAACCTCTCTCATTTTAACTGAGCACAAGGGATGCTGCAGATCCTGCTTTGGCTGCAAAGTTAAAATGAGCCCTGTTGAAATAACCTGCTCTCACAAAGCTCTCTGGTGGGCTGAATCTGCACAGGTTACATGGGGCAAAATGCATTTTGTTCTCTTGATGAGTGTCAAGGCTCATCCCTGATAGTGTTCAAGGCCAGACTGGACAGGGCTTGGAGCAGCCTCCTCCCGCGGACACTTTCCCTGCCAGTGGCAGGGGGTTGGGACTGGATGAGCTTTAAAGTCCCTCCTAACCCAACCCAGTCTGTGGTTCTATGATTTCTCCTGAAGCACTTCAAGAGCATGTACAATCTGCAGTATACAGCAACTACCTACCACTTCAACATGTACACTTCACAGCTCCTACAGCACCACCATTGCAACAAGAGATTGTAATGTCTGTAATGTAGACAGAAATGTCCAGTAGGTACTTTGGTGCTGAATTTGGAACAGAGAAGGGCACAGTCATCATCTACTAGAACAATGTGGGTGGAACAGAAAACTTGTCACCTCTATGGAGAGCATGAAGCAGCATCTGCTAAAATAAAGCATTTCCTAGTCCAGAAGCCAGAACACTTTACACTGCAGAGTTTTGGAGAAATCAGCTGAGGCACCATCTCAGTAACAAATGTCTATATTTAAGAAAGTCTGGAAACTTGGGAAATTCCAGACCCTGGAGGGACTGCCAGGAATGACACAGGAACTATAAACTATCAGCAGGCTCCAATCCTAAATAAATTAACAGAATGCTTCATGTAGAAGATCAAATAGGAAATCTCACCAGTGAAGTTAATGGGAGGTCAATCCTGTCAAGCATCTTGTCAAGATCCCAATATAATTGATGATGGCAACCACAGGAGATCATATACTGTGGTTTAAGAGTTTGGTACCACTGCACATGAATTAACCTCAGATACCACAATCTTCTCACGGGATATTAGTGTCCTACATGTAATATGCTCACCAAAAGGCCAAAAAATGTAACCAGAAGCACATAGACAGGGTGGGGCAGCTGCCTCCAGTTAGCCCCAGGAGGACCAGTCCAAATCTGTGCTGCAGTCAGTGGTCCACAACATGAGCTCTCACGGTGGTCAAGAAGAAAGACAACCTCTGGACTTACAGAAATGATCCAGTGGAAACAAAATGCTCTTCCCTCTGTACCCATGACTTGAACAGAACAGAACAGTCCAGCTGGTGTCTTCGAGAATGACACAGAAACATTTGAGACCACAAGGCAAAGAAAATAGAATCCCAGGTGTAGGAAACACAGTCTTACAATGTGAAATTACTACCAGGGATTTATTCCTATCAGAAAGAAGGTCAAGAAGCACCTACATCACTATTTGTAGGTACAAACTGAAAGAAAAATAATTCCAGTGTTCTAGAATTTTCAAGCTCAGAATTCAAAGGGTGACTCAAAAGCCTTGAACTAAGCAGAATTACCACTTGAGGAGGCAACTAAACATTGAACTTCGTGCCAAGGAAGTGGACTCTTGCATCTCCAAATTCTGCACAGGAGAGAACCAGGCTCTTTGGAAGCTGTGACTGCTTCTGCTCTTGCAATCTGCATTGCTCACCCCCCCTAACAACTTCTTCCCACTCCCTTTGTGGATGCTGCTTCAGGAGAAGGTGAACCCAGAAACTGGTCAGGGAAGGTTGAAGGACAGCGGGTGGGGTGAGCCAGCTCACAGAAGCCCCCCAGGACACTTGGCTCCCAGTCAAACTGTCACTCTATTTGAAGAGAGGAACAAACGATTTCCCAAATTAGACTGATAGAAGATCTGGAAGTTTTCACTTCCTTTGCTCTGGATGATGCTGGTCCTCTGCTGGAAAACTGCGTCTTGTAAATCCTGAACTATGGAAGGGCTTTGGAGGACAGGAACAGTTTGGTCGTGTGAATACACTTGTGTTTTAGTCTATCAAAAGTCTTCACAATCAAATTCAATGTCCAGGTAAAATATAACAGGCTGTTGTGCACAGGAAGGCAAACCCAATGTACTTGCCCCTTCTCATCTGCTCCTTCTCACTCATATTTTACCCAACCAGAAAACAGTTTTGGCAATTCTTACCTATTCCATTGAACTACTCAGAATTGAAGAAGTGTCAAAGAACAGTGACCATTTCTTTAATGTCATTTGTTTGTAACGATCTGATTATCCTCTGCCTGGAAGAACAAGGACCAGCAGATTCTCACCAAAAGAAAAATCCACCCAAAGTCACTAGAAGATATTGTAGGAATCTGCAGTATTTTTCATAATACAAGCTTCTTCAGCTAATGATTCAGCTCATGAGATAACATGACAGTCTCCTGCAATACCTGTTTTTAACTGCTGTCTGGAAAGAAGGGCAAATAACTTACAACTGGTCATGTTGAAGAAACACCTTTGGTTCACTTTCCTCATGACACTCAAGGCTCACAGTGACACCTGCCCAGCCCAGCAGTGGTGGAACACATTTAGTGCAGGAATGATAAACCCCACAGAACTGCCAGTCTGCAGAACCAATTATACCAAAACATTCCTAACAGATGTTTGCCTAAAATGTTCTTTATTTTCCATTGAGGGACCTTTAAATAACTGCTGAGACAATCTCCTCTAATGCTTTCCTACCCTTATAATGAGGAATTTTCTCCTACTGCTGAGCTCAAATTTTGTTTGCACTGATTGTTGCTGATTGCATTTTGTTCTATTCCAAAAGCCATGGAGCAGAATTTATTCCCACCTCTGCAGTTTAAATTACATATCTGAAGACTGTTACCATGCAGGCACTCGCCCAGCACCTCAATTTATTCTGTACCAGTGCTAAGGAGAAGGTTTGCTGGACTCCTGTTTCCACAGTCCATTTTCCTGTGTTTTTACAAGAGTTTGATATTGCTCATTGATGTTCAGCGTGGGACTCACTGAACTTCCCTGTGAGGGTGCTGAGGCGCTGGCACAGGGTGCCCAGAGAAGCTGTGGCTGCCCCATCCCTGGCAGTGTTCAAGGCCAGGTTGGACACAGGGGCTTGGAGCAACCTGCTCTAGTGGAAGGTGTCCCTGCCCGTGGCAGGGAGTTGGAGCTGGATGAGCTTTAAGGTCCCTTCCAACCCAAACCAGTCTGGGGTTCAATGAATGCCAGAAACTTTCCCCCTCCTTCTCTCTCCTGCACTGCACAGCTGAGTACTTTTCTGCAAGCGTCATCATTTGCACCTCTCCTCATTGAACTGCACTAAAGCATTTTCAAACAAGAGTTTCCATCCCTGCAGATCATTCCAAACTCTCATCCTGCCCACAAATCTGCAGTGACTCACTGAGGGCATCTGCAGTGGCTTCTGTCCCTCAGCAAGCACAGACTGCTGTCCAGAAAAGGGGAGGATGATGCCTGCTTCAATGCTTTGGGGAACTGAAGTTAACAGAGGAGCCATGGGCTTCTCCTCTGCTCCTTCAGTTTTCCAAGTGAGTAAACAACAAGAAGGATGCCAAAGACATTCACAGAATTGGGGCACAACACAGGGGAAGGGACCGCAGCAGCAGCATGTCTTGGTGCAACGGAGGGAAAGAAAGTGACTGCACAGGAGGAGTTACGTGCTATTAGGGAATGTATCTGCAGGCAGGTCAATTTTGCTGTGGAAGCCCCTATTTTTCCTCCATCAAACCACTGGGTTTAAGCGGGTAGTTGAATGAAGACCTCTCACTGCCAGCACCTAGAGTAGGATGCATATTGCCTAGGGTTTGACAGCGATGTTATGAACATCTCCATGTTCACGAGTACTCCTGTGGTTCCCACACGCCCTGTGAGCAAAACTACACAACGAGGTCGTGATTCACCTGACTTAAATGATGGGTTTGGATGGAAATTAACTGCACCCTGCAAGCTGCCTTTTGCTGCTCCATACTTTTAAAGAGGTCCCAGACAATAAGGTCAAGCAGACGGGTATTGAGCTGTCTGTAGTTACACAAGATGAATCTCTCCACCAACAGATGACAAAAAAAACCTCTCCTCTCTCCATTCAGTAGAGGGAGAAAAGCATCACACAAGGGCAGAGCATCACAGGAAACATCCATGCCGTACTCCAAGACACCAAATTGTTGGTAGGAAAATAAAGTGCTCAAAGACCAAACAAAGAACTGCACTGTGGAAGAAAACCAAGTTTAATGCGTGTAAAACACTCAAAGAACCAAGTAAGTCCATGTCTCAAGGTGGCTGAGAAGAACTGAAAGGCTTCAACATGGGTGAGCTTGAACTTGTTCCATTCTCCCAGTTAACATGAAGGAACATGAACAGACTGCGTCTGTGAATTTCTGGTTGCTGGCTTGTTCTTTTGAAGTCAGACTTGAGTGTTCAACTGCACTCTGTTGAAGTACAGAGGGAGGCCAGTTCCTTCCACCTACTGTCCTTTCCTATACCAGAACACAAGGACGAGGTACTGCAGAAGACTGGGGCTTGACACCAGCATCCCTTGGTGAGTAACGGTCAGTAGCAAACACCAAAGGAATGAGTATAAGAAACAGATGAAAAGGCCAGTGATCCACCCTCGTGATACATTCCTGTTTCCGGAAGCCAGTAACCACACTTCTCATCCCAACGCTGAGCAGCTCACAGTGTTTCCTGGTCACAGATTTACTCTTCAGTAATTCTGTACTCTCAGTTCAAATCCATTTATAGTTTTGGCCTCCACAACATGCAGTAGGAATAAATTCTACAATTTAATCACCTGAAAAGTGACAAAGTACTTTGTTTTATTTTAATCTTGCTGCTTGCTAATTCCACAGAGTGCCACCTCATTCCTTTGTACTGAGAAATCACTATTGTTCCATATTCACCTTCTCCTTGCCTACTCACGATTTCATAAACCTCTGACAAATCTTCCTCAGGCACCTCTTCCCTGAGCTGAAGAATTCCAGCCTATTTAATCCCTGCTCAAAGGGAAAGTGGCCCATGCTGTTGGTCACCCTTGCTGGCTGTCCCTGAACCTTTGCTAGTTCTTCTTATTCAGATGGAGAAACTACGATTGCAATAAGAGACTGTCAAACCATGGGTTTACATAGAAGTTTAACACTATTTTTAGTAGACTTTCTATTTCTTTCCTATTTCCTAACATCCTACATGTGTCATCAGCTGCTGCCCTGCTGACGTTGCTGAGAACAACCCACATGATTCCAGAATCTCAGAGTAAGATGCCTCACAGAAATCCATCACTAAGTAGGTTTGTGCTTCAGAGGCTTCCAACCCAAGAGACAGCAGGAGCCAGAAAGACTTTAGCCTCAGACAGACAAGCTGCTTCATGACCAACAGCTCTACCAGTCACCACCTCTTCCAAGTTCTGGTTGTATTCCATCTGCTACCTCACCAAAGGTTATTGCAGACACACTGCAGAAAGCAGGACTCCTGTGACCAAATGCGTGTGTACCTCCCTTCTTCGCTCCAAGCCCTTTGCTCCAGCACTTCACCTGTGGCGACACTCACAGCTTGGCACCTTTCCTTAGCTGTAGAAAGAGGAAAACCAGAAGGGAAACCCCACAAACTGTTCTGCACCCAACAAACAGCCCCTGGACAGGTTGTTCACATGCTTTCCCAGGACTCGCTTTCCAACTGTTAACCCCTTGTCTTAGGTATGCTTCTAAAGAGTGCGAATCGTAAAATCACAGAATGGTTTGGGTTGGAAAGGACCTTAAGATCATCCCATTCCAACCCCCTGCCTTGGGCAGGGACACCTCACACGAGACCATGTTGCCCAAGGCTCTGTCCAACCTGGCCTTGAGCACTGCCAGGGATGGAGCATTCACAACTTCCTTGGGCAGCCTGTTCCAATGCCTCACCACCCTCACAGGGAATAACTTCTTCCTTATCTAACCTGAACTTCCCCTGTTTCAGTTTAAACCCATCACCCCTTGTCCAATCACTACAGTCCATGATGAAGAGTCTGGTTTAGTGACCAGTTGCCCTTCCCATTGCTCCTTTAACAAGCAGCCCTCAGGCTGGAGCTGCTCAGCTTGGGCACCTCTCAACAGCTCCCACTGGCTCGTGGCACTCGGCTTCCATCAATTCATCATATCATCACCTGGTCCTATTTCTGGTATAAAACAGGTCACAAAGCCTCATGTTACCCACCAACTCTTGTTCCCACTCTACTCAGTGCTTGTCAGGCCACATCTGGAATACTATGTCCAGTTTTGGTCACTGCTGTACAAAAAAGATGTGGATGGGCTGAAGAGGGTCCAGAGAAGAGCCACAAAGATGATCCAAGGACTGGGCAGCATGTGAGGAATGGCTGAGAGAGCTGGGACTCCTCAGCCTGGAGAAAAGAAGGCTCAGGGGAGACCTTGTCCCCATGTTCCAGTGTTTAAAGGGTGGCTACAAAGAGGACGGACACTTCCTTTTGACAAGAAATCCCATGGAAAAGATGAGGACTGATGGGCACGAGTTACTCCTGGGGAGATTCTGGTTGGGAATTAGAGGAAATTTTTTAACATTGAGAACCACCACCCACTGGAATAATCTCCCCAGGGACATGGCAACTCCACAGAGTTGGACACTGTTAAGATTTGGCTGGACAGAGTGCTGGGACATCCAGTCTATGTCATGCTGTGCCTGGAAAGGTTGGAACAGATGATCCCTAAGGTCCCTTCCCTGGGATTCTGTCATTCTATGAAATTCTGAATTTCAGAGAAAGATGAGCAGGACCCAAGCACAGGGGCTGCCGAGGGAGAGCATGGGCCTGGGGGAGCTCCCTTCTTACCATTCCATGTTCCTGAAACTCTCTGTGAAAGACCTAAGTGGTCCCAAAAGATACTGTTCACCAAAAGATCTTAAAAGACTATTTTGAAAGCACATTAATTTGACAAGTGGGATTATACAGAAGCCTTTTCAGGAAGAGATTTCATTTTCTTCCTCTATACTTCTGTTGCTATAGCAATGAAGGTTGTACCAGCCCAGCACAAATTACCTTTTCCCAACTAGATCGGCTGCTGCTGAAAACCCATCTCCTGCCATACACCAGAGCAGAGACCTCTCCACGTCCACCACCACTGTCTGCCCAGCAGCTGAGGTTGCACAACAAGTGCCAAAAAAATTCATTCGCTCTCTCCTATTTCTAAGCAGGAAACTCCTTTTACTGGGTTATTTTCGATGCTCTGCCCTGCAAGGCCATTCCAGCAATTCCCCAGCCATTCCCAGCCATTCCCCAGCTATTCCCATGGCCTCCACCCTGCAATAAGCCCTGCCCGTTCACACAGCATCTCTCCAGGCTTGCTCATGTGTCCCCACAACAGAAGGACAGACAATGCCGAGGCCATTCCAGCTCCCTGCCTGCCGCTTGCCTCCCAGTGATAACCCACAGGGCAGGAATCAGGAGGGTTCCACTGCTCTGATACCAATCCTGAACAAACAGCACACAGGGGCTGCCGAGGCAGGATGGAGAAGAGTGAAGGAAGTTGTCCCGGAGCACACACAGCATGCAACTGCCTGAGGAAATTCAGGTGACTGCTTTTCCTTCGTTTGGTCTGGAAGGATGGGAACCAGCTCTTGGCTCGCGTGTCTCCATCCCCTACACAGCTCCATAAAGCCTTGGGAAAGCAGCGCACAGGAGGTGCTCAGGGGATCGGGATCCCAGTGCCTGATGGAGGTTTGCTCGTTTGGACTGAGGCAGAGTGAGTGTTCTTTGCAGTAGCTCCTATGAGACTGTGTTTGGAATTGTGCTGCAAACAGGACTGATAACAGGGATTATTTCATTACTGCTGAGCAGTCCTTACACAGCGTCAAGGGCCATTCTGCTCCTCACCCCATGCACCAGTGAGTAGGCTGGGGGTTCATGAGCAGTTGGGGAGGGGACACAGCCAGGACAGTGACCCCAACTGACCAAAGAGACATTCCAGACCATAGGACATTGAGCTCAGCAATAAAATAGGGAAGGTTGGTGGGGGGAGCTGCCGGACATGGGTCAGCTGGTGGTGAGCAATGATTTTCATTTGCATCATTTGGTTTTCTTGGTTTTTTCCCCCTCTCTTTGTAATTTTCCTTTTCATTACATATTATTATCATCATATTTTATTCCAATTATTGAACTGTTCTTAGCCCACAAGTTTTCTCACTTTAACCATTCTGATTCTCTCCCCCATGCTGCTGGGATGAGCGAGCAGCTGCGTGGGGCTCAGTTCCTGGTTGGGGTTAAATCACAACAGCAAAGATGCTGATGTCAATGGGGAGGATGAACTATGACCACACTGCCAAGAGGGGTGAGCCCTGTACAGGACCTAGAGAAGAGATGGGAACAGCAGCCAATGAACTGAACTGCACTGCACAAGGCACACGTGGGTACCGCTCTCATGAGTATCAGGGGAATGGAGCAACACGAAGTCCAGGTGCATTCCCAATGACTCATAAGTGATTTTACCCATCCCTTACCTTCCCAATTTGCTCAGTCCACCTGAGGGAATGCATCTGAGAGGAGGCTGGGAGCACTGGGCTTTCTCAGCTTGGGGGAGGGATGGTGGACACCTCACTGCCACCTGCAACTGCTCATGGGAGGTTGTACAGAAGAGAGAAGAGGCTGTTGGAGGCACACAGGGATGGGACAACAGGCAATGGACACAAACTAAACCACAAGAAATCACAATGAGATACACAGAAATGTTTTTCATCCTGGAAACAAAGACTGGGACACAGATCAGCAGGAGCTGTGGAACCTCCAGCCTTGGAGACATGCAAAGCACCATGATGTAGCTGGCCCTGCTCTCAGCAACTGGTTCTGTGCTAGAACCCTCCAGACACCCCTCCCGACCTAAATTATTGTGTCATTCGGTGTATTGACATGTTTGGCCAATCACAGCATCTAAGGGCACTGAAATCCCTGCTCAGAGACTTCTTGTTTTCCGTGTCTTCTAAGGGGAGGCCCATCCAGATGGCTTGTGACTACTCATGGTTGTAATCTCTCTCCCTGGTCAACTAATCCCTGTGATTGAATAATAATAAAAAATAAATCCTAAATTGTCAATTGCTCCCAATTCTTTTCCTTCCCAGCTGTGCCATGGAGAATGTGGGCTCTTAATTTTATAGAGTTAATTTCAAATCACTTTAATCTCTTCCCTTAACATAGGTCATCAGAGAAGTCAATTCCCCCTGAGATTTCCTCTTGCTGATAAGAACAAGCTCGGGCTTCCCTCCCTGTTTGTCTTATTCCCATTTCAGAGCAGATTAGGTTTGCTCAGCCCTGCCCCGTGCTCCCTATCCTCAAAGTTCTGGGCAAGGCTCATTGTCCCCTGGTGACCCCAGCACACCTTGGCTCTGGAGCAGCCTCGTGCTCTCTTAAAGCTTTAACTGCAGTTGCACTTCAAAGTGATGTCCATGAGCAGTGGGACCTGTCCCAGAACAGACTCTCACCCTCCACCAACACAGACCTGAACCTCCCCTCTGACACCAGCCACATGCTGGTAAAACTGCAGCTTGGGAACATTGCTTCCCCAGAGGCTGATTCCACAAAAGAAAATACTTGTGTTCATTATACCGCCTAGTACCTCTTATGTTCTCAAATACACATCCTCAGCTTTCTTTTCACCTTATTAAGCCAGAAAAGAGTAAATTACACACCCTACCCAAATCTGAACTCAGCCGTGTGGATGCTGCTCCCTGCTCTACGCACGGGGCACCCATTCAACCCTGCAGCTATTTCAAAGGCTTTGCCTGAAATCTGAAGTCACTCGTGTAATTTTCTCAAGTACTTTTAAGTTGTTCCTCCAACATTGTCATTATGTTAATCTGCTCCCACGTCTGAGCGCTCCAGTGAAGTCAGAGATGATGGAATAAGCAATCTCCTGCAAATCACGTTAATCATCTGCTGCAGTGGTCTTACAGCACCTCAGCTCAAAAAAAAATTCCTGCTCTCCAGGAATCTCCTGGCCCAAATGTTCAGTATTTAAAAAAAATAGGGGAAAAAACCATTTTGTTTATCCGATTTTTTAAGGTGATCCTAAACCCCCCATGTGAATCCTCACACTCTACTCCTGACGGTCACCCCACAGCCACACGCTGCCTGCTATTGACTCACAGCTCCACTTCCACCCCATAACGTTGCAAAACACACTCTCACACCCCTGAGGCCCTGCTCCCCATGCTCAGAACACCGGCCACCAGCACCACCTCCATCCATCCCTGCTTTATCAACAGCC
>NW_009925152.1:14759-15026 GCF_000696875.1 Nestor notabilis
TTCAATCTCGTTGATTCCATGATTGGTAGGAGGCTTGCCAGGCTGATCAAGAAAGCTTTAAAGTAGATATTTTGGGGCAGGGTGGCATCGATCCATCCCAACACTCCCGGTTGGTTCCCAGCACCTGTAATAAGTGCTTGGAGCAATGTAGAGAGACTTCAGCTGCTCCAACCATTGAGTTGGCCTCATTTGGAGCTCGGCTCAGGTGTCTCTATACGAACGCCCATAGTATGCGAAATAAACAAGAGGAATCAGAGATGTGTGCAA
>NW_009925153.1:0-25262 GCF_000696875.1 Nestor notabilis
CGAGTTACTGGCTGGGCTTAAATCACGACAGACACTCACTGTAAATCAATAAATCTGGAGTGTTTACTGACATATGGTACCAGGACAATAAAATTTTATGTTTGTCATTGTGGTTGTTGCTTGTAAAATCCAGAAGCCCGGATTCTCTATTGTCTTCTGTTCTGTTGTCATTTGCATTTGTGTACAAGTGTGAAATGTGACCACAGCTAAATGGGAGGAATTTCACTCTCACTTTCGCCTGTTTTCCTCTATCAAAGGGGAAAGACACCGAAGTCCCACTCCTACGTTTCAATATTCTCCCCCCAAACAAGAGGTACTACACAAAGAAGCATCCTTCTATGCCTTTTTCCTTCCTCCCCATGAGGGAAGAAGTATCCTCCTACCAAATGTCATTCTTTAAGGTTGGTCATTCTGTTTCCTGTCACACAGCTGGCCAGTGACACATTGCAAGTTAGACATGTCATTAGATCCTGCCTTGACCCTGCACTGACAGTCGAAGAAATGCTCCCCCTCACCTCTGGGTTTGGCTTGAGATGCCTAGGCAGTCCTGTCTCCTAGGCTATCTCCTGCTAGGGGATCCAGCCTCCTGCAGCTGCTGCTTTCACCCTTTGTTGCCCATTAGGACTGTTTTTTAGTGTGGCAACCTTCTGATCGAGTGGAAAGAATCACATTTAGGAGGAAAATAACTAGAGACAACACTTAGACTCATTTGCTGTCTTCGTTTAGTGCCAAGGTGTCTGAAATACAGAACTTCTGATACAAAAGGATGTGCTGTAGCTATGGTGAGGCTAATCTACAAACCTCACAGTCTTATGTAATTTGCTACTCCAAGTTAATTTTAATTCATTAAAATAAAGCCATCCTAATTAAAATAACTCTTTAAAGTGAAGTATTAGCTTGATCCCAGAAAAAAAAGAAAAAAAAAAAGAAGCAGAATCTTCAGTATCAGAGGGCAATTCATCATACCACGGAGCACACTTATATAAATTCAAAGGAAAGCTATAAACAAGTACCCACAGCAATAGTGCCATGCATAAAGGGGCTGGCAACAGGAGGCCTGCTTTCTAATCAGCCCTCAAAGGAACCTGCCACACAGAAGTGGCACTTATTCTAATTTAAAGCTCTCACAGTTACTTTACCTTGGCAAAATTTATAAACTAATAACTTTAGTAAACAGACTGGCACTCCAAACAGAAAAACAAAGCCAACACAACGGTTCAGGCCCACAGAGAAAGCAGCTTTCCCACAAAGGTACTGTCTTTACCAATGAGATAAAACATTTGTTTGGGGGCTACTCTTACAGTCCCTCATGTTCAGTAACAGTTGTGCACCGTCTCATTAGATCTGTACTGTCACTTCACTGTGGTCTATAGTCTTCCGTCCCTGCAAATTGTTTCAGCATCTTAAGGCATTTTACACACCTGTATATTTGTGCTCTGGTCAGCTCACTGAAGAAATACTTCTGGATTTGAAACAGCCTACTCTGGGAATATGGCTTCTCTTAAAGTGTCATTAAATTGCCAGGGCAATCTGCTTTCAAAATGTCAGCTTAAAAATATACTTAATATTTGCAATTAAAGCTCACATTCTTTCTTGTCTTGATTATTCTTGCTTCTCAGTAATTGTTGAAAATTACAAAAAATATACTCTTCTCCATTTACATAGTTGAAGAAAAAGAAGAAAACCTGAAAACAATAATAAGGGCTAAGCAGAAAATCTCTGTAATATGTACAGCACAATATTGTTTGGCAGGTTTTTTTGTTATATCCTAAAACACACCACTTTTTAGAAAGTTATTTTTTGAAATCAAAGCAATACTACAGTAAAACAACTGCAGGCAAGATTTCTAAGACACAACGCAGTTTGTGTCAGAACGCTTATCACTCGAGGCTGACCTGTCAAACTATCTTGGGGAACATGGCAAAAAGGCAAATCTGCATGTTGGTAAAAAACTTCTGAATGATAAAAAGTATGCACTGCTTTCAAACCACAGAGTGCTGTGCAGTGCTAATGGAGTTGTACCGATGCTTACAGCAGATCTGCATCCCTTCCTACTGCTTACAGGCATGCCTGCTCGGGCTGTGCTCCTAAGACCACAGAGAGGGAGCCAATGTCCTGAAGGTCTCACAGAAGAAAAAGAAGAAATAAAAAATCTGTGCTCAGATGAGTGATGTGGAACAGAGATCAGAATGTAGTACTGCACACACATACCTGCTATCAGCAGTAGAGCTACGTTGTAAATTTGATACAGGTGAAGTCAGTGAGATGACATTTTTGGACCTTGATAGCCAGTTTCTGACACCTGTGTTTTCAGAAGATTCTCAGTACCTTGCAGAATCCGACCCCTGCACCCAACCCGCTTCCTTAGGGGACATGGTATGGTCTCAAGGAGCCTTTTTTCAGGCATTAGGGATTACGATTTTGGCCACAGAAGCTTTTCCAGAAGCTAACACAATTGTCAAGACAGTCTACAGAACTCACCAGAGAAACATTTCCAGGGGTTTTGAAATCACTACTTTCCATATATGTATTTCTCTATTAGTTTCTGCACAACAGTCCAACATCTGCAGAGACTTAGTGTTCTCTGCTAAACTGTGTACCTTTTCAGACTACTTCCTATACAACCACTATGTATTTTTGTGAATCCATGTGGCCTGAACATTCAAATCTTGGGCCATCATAGTCCTCTGTGCATGTTAAAGCATTCATAAGGCTGCCTAAGCTTATGTCAGCTTGTAATAGCCCCCACGGGACGGTGACATCAATTAAAAATCCCTGGAATTCATCAGAGTCTGAGACACACCTGTGAGGGCCAAAAGGGAGTGATACAGAACCAACTAACAAAATAAACAGGAATCACTGCATACTGAGGGAATCCTTTGCTGCCTGACTAAGGTACGTTTTATACTGGCAGGGGATGCAAATTGGAGCCCGAGGATCCACACTTTCATTTTCAAAGCACTTTGCAAACATCAACCACTTCACCTTCACACCATTGCTGCGAGGGAAGTAAACATGTACAGTTCCAGCATCCTCCGTTTTCTGGAGGTACAAAGCAGCACAGGGCATTTTTATAGACACAGTCTGTGTCCATGCACAAAAGGGAGTGCCTTGACAACCTCCTCCTCTGTGGGCAAATGAGTTTCCTAAGGCCACTGAGGGAAGTGGTGGCAGAACAGGGATTACTGGAGGCACCCTGCTATCCAGCCTGGTGCTAGTCCACTGTGCCTCCCCTTGCTGAATTCCCCTGTATGCTGCTTTGCTGTAAAGGACAGATTACTGCGTGTCATCCTCTATAATCTCTCCTGTAAGAGATTACTACATGCTTCCTGGGGACCCCTCCCTCTGCTTACCCCCACAAATGGTGGCAAGGTTAGAGACAACTTGTTTTCTCAAGGCTGAGATTAAAAATGGCTCTGTGTTTTGCTAAGCATTCCTCTGAAGCACGGGCAGCGTGTGCGTGTGTGTCTGAAAACGACCCAAATGAAAGGAAGGAATGAGAGATGCTAAACAATGCTGCGCAAAGTTGCAGACTGTTCGGCTACAGGCCAGAAAATGAATCCAATTTTTCATTCTGTCATTATAAATATTTCAGTGCAAATGGTACTGATTTTCTGCAACTGTGGTTAAGCAAAGGGCCTCTGAGTGAATATTTAAGGGAAAAAGAAAAAAAAAAAGGAAAAGAAGAAGAGGAAAGGAGAAAAAGAAGAAGATGGGGGGGTGGAAATTAAGGTTAGCGACCAATTAATTTCAAACTTTCAGTGTAAAAGATTCTGGGAGAAATTCTACAGTGATGCAGCATGTGACTCAAAGAAGGAGGAAAAAAAAAACATTTACTCTGCTCTTCTTCTGACAGTTTCTCATAAAATATCTGCAGTCCATCTATCTTTTAGTACTCCAGGCTCCTCTGGAGAGCAGAAAATAGTAGTTTAAAGCTCACTTCAGTGCCAGTCTGCGGGAGATTGCTTTCCACAGGACCCCTGCTGATGGAGGCCTAGGGGAAGAGGCCCAGGAGTTATTCAATCAGTCCAAGGCTCTGGGGCGGCTGGGGCTCCTTTGAGGGCTGATTATAAAGCTGCCCTCCTGTTGCCTGCCTCCGAACAGAACGAAATGAGCAGCCTCTTGCTGAGCAGATTCTGCAAGAAGGAATTTCACCTGTCATGGAGTTTGTCAGAATTTCAGGATTTATCTTGGTGCAAAATTAATAAAATACCAACTAGGATTTCAGCCTGACTACTCAGCTGTGTCATCTCGAAGTGATCTTTTACCTAAGAAAACCTGGACACAGAGCTACTGGAGTCATTCTTGCCCTACTTTTGCTCGAGAGCTTCAGCAGGATGCTATGACTGAATAATAAAATGATTAGAGCTGGATTTCCTGACAATTACATCTAACGTCAAATGCTGGGTGGGTGCTACCGTCCTAACGCGTGACCTTCCACCCTACTTCTGTGGTTCCTAAATCTCTCTGGAATAAGCTAGGAATCTGAAATAGAAAAAGATCATTTCTGCAGTTTATAACCTAGCAGGTCCCTGATGGCAACACATCTGTTAAGTTCATACCACTGGTATTCCAGGTCTGGATTTGATTTATAAGTTTTAAAGGAATACAAACAACAGACTACATAAGATTACATTCAGTGAAACACTGCAAATTAATATTGCTGTGACAGTCAAGTACATGGCCTTTTAACCACATTCTGAGTCTAATATTGTGGGAAGGTGCCAGGTTGACAAAGAATCATCTCAAATCTCTGTGAGTTCAGTTCTTTCAAAGCTAGACAGGCACACTGGTCTTCTGACAGTGCCTTACAGCAATAATAACAACAATAATAATAAAAAGACATCTTTGTACACTACTTATTTAAGTAAAATTGTGCTAGATATAGCACTTGGTCACATGAATTTCAAGTCTCATGTAGCATAGAAGCAATTAACTTGCAGTCTGCAAGAGAGCATTTCAGCTAATAGAGGCGGTCAACTTGTAGAAAGTAAAAAAGCTGTCCGCTAAGCCAGCTGATGGGTAAATAAATATTATCCAATTTACAGTGCTGTTGGTTCAGATCTTGACATGGAGAAACAGAGATCCACTGTACCAAGAAATAGCAAAATATGCCCAGATTTGGAAGAAAGATGTATTTGCCATCAGTAGCTCTTATCCTACATTGTGGCAATTTCTATACACTGTTAAAAGCTGTTTGCTGCTTGAAGTAACAAATCTACCTTTCTATTTGCTCGTCAGCATTTCCTAACAAGAGCATAAAATAAATGGTAACATATCTCTTTCCTACCTCCTCACCCTTTAAATGACAATTCAACATTAATACACATCATAAAGCCACCTTTACCAGGCAGTAGTAGTCTGACGGTTTTAACACCAAAAGATCTCACAGTAAAGAGAGAGAGAGAAAGCACACAAGTGAATGCACAGATGGTGGGAGGGGACACAGGGTGCTCTCAGCAGGCTACAGTAGAGATGCATTAACTCCACGGAGGGATAAGGGCTTCCCACCAGTACAGTCATGAATTATAACTGAGCATGGGAGTGAGTTCTTAGTGCCTGTCTCACAGCAAATATACTGTTCCATTTTCCTGCACAATCACCTTTCACCTTTACAAACGCAAAGCAAAGCAAAATGCGCCACTAATATTTAACAATATCACAGGTTCTTTATGTTACGTAGCACACATCTACACACACAAAGTATGGGGGGAAGCAGGGTATTCACTGACACAGAGAATCCCCAAGCAGATTTACACACCCATGATGAGTGCCTGTGTCTAGCGATTCTGCTGCAAAATGAGACTATAGCAATACAGATAAACAACTAAAGCTGCATGTAGAAATGTGTGTAACTCAGCAGTATTGGTTCACAAGAACTGAATCATCTCTTTCTCTCTTCCCTTGTTAACAGGGTGGAGGACATGCAATTTCAGCTTTGAACACAAAGAAAGCTCCACTTAAAAAAAAAAAAAATCACAAGGGCTTGCAAAAATCTTCTCTTTTTCCATCCAAAATTATATTTCAGCCTCAATTTGATCAAAGCATGGTGAACCTGACCTCAATAACAGGTAGAAAAGCTAAATCTTAAAGCTATTCCTCCTGGCTGGGGTTTTGTAATGAACAGCTCCAGTTGTGTAGCCATCTGCATCAGAGTCTTTTTTGACTAATGTTTGGAATGGAGCAACGTAATGATGCCTTCTTTTTTTTTTTTTTTTTTTAAAAAAAGGAGAAAGAAAAAAGAAGGAAAGTCACCACTTTCGAGCCAAGATTGCTGTTTACTGGAGTTTCCTGGATGTGTCTCTTTATGAATCACTGACCACACCTTGTTTTCACAAACTATCTGTACCTCCTCCCTAGGGGAATTCATCCCCTCCCAACTTTCCTCCTACTCAATGAACCTATCAATGGAGAAAACTTGTTATTTTAGGCAGCTGAAAATTTGACCAATTTTAAAGGATTCATTTACCATGCCTTTCACTTTCGTTTAAATCCTCAGTGTTCCTGTTCTAAATGACAGCACCGCAAGCACTGCTTTTAAGCACTATTCATCTTGCCTACCACATCTCAGCCTTTCACACAGAAGGCTGCTCTCTCTCCAACAATGGAGCCTTACTCCTTTATAGCTTGAGGGCAGAGACTGTTACTAGCTGTAGACTTGCCGCAAATATCACAATAAAGGATACAAATGTGAATTTCTCTTAAAATACAGGTTCAGCTCTGGAGGTACTCTGCTTTAGAAAACTCTGTCAGAAGCAAACAATATATCTTTCTCCAACATGCGCAGCAGCCACTCGGTTGAAACAGCTTTTCCAAATGGGTCAATGGAGTCAGGATGCTTGTGAATTTTATACTTTTCTCCACTTTGGTTCTCTGATCGATATTTTAGCTTCCTTCACACTTAATACACTCAATCTTGGCTTGGCAACATATCTTGTGGAACATTAAAAAAACAAAGAACAAACAATCCCCTCTTTCCAAAGCCCTGGAGCTTGAGGAGATGCAGGGCTACTGGGCTAAGCTCTGTGATGGAAGAAGGCAGGGTTCACACTACAGATCTTACGAGGTGGCAGGTTTGTTGCTACTGAGCCCCTCTACCTATGCTTTGGTACAAAAGCCATGAAGAATTGAGGATGCTGGGGTATACAGGGGCCATGGCAACCTTCTGCCAGTGCTGTGGAGGGAAAAGGAGGCAGACCTCGAGCAGCAAACTTTCAGAGATAATGTCGTGCCATCATTCATTGGGAAAGTGCAGGACCAGTGGAGAGTGGAGCCAGGAATGAGGAGTTTATTCATGGGGATGGAGTGAGGGGGGCCAGCAGCAGGGTGGGGGGAAGGGAGGCAGATTTACAGAACTGGCCATGAAGCTCCTCAGTACACCATAGCTGGATGCTTCATAAAGTCACACTGATGGCAGTCCCGGAGATGGCCATCTGTTGTCAGCTCTGGGCCAGATGAAAGATAACATAACGGCAGCTACTGGTAGCTAACAGCAGGGCAGTTGCAGGAAGGAATGCGTCCTAGAATGAAGAAGTGGTTCTTCCTGTTTAGCACAGAAAATCAGTCATCGATATCAACTACATTAGCAAGAAATTAATGGATGGACAATTAAGAGAATTGAACTGATCTACCAGGGAAATTATTCAAATGCAAACAGAGTGCTTATTTCTTCTGCTTACTCCAGGTATATGAGCCAACTGATCTGACTAATGGCAAGGTGTAGGCTGAAACATTCAGGGCACAGATGAGAAAACCTCATTTTCTGCAAAGGGCAGAATTCCATTTCTAATGATTATTTGTGGGTCAGGGAATACGTTCACTGCTTCCTCTGCCCTCAATCTACAACTGGACTCCCTGATGTTCAGAGAGGTTTCTACAAGGACTGAGGGTAGAAATCGGCCTTTATGTGATACTGAACTTTCCCTTATTATTACCATGATTTATTTTTACAAGTGCCTTATCATTATTATCAGCATCACTCAGCAGAAAAATGTTTGCCTTCTCAACACGGTTATTTCTAGCTTGTTTCTTTCTTTGCCCCATAATGCCCTTCCTACTTCTCTTCTACTCCTCTGCCTTTTGTTTCCTTCTTCTGCCTTTCTGTGCATTTTCATTTCTGCAGCAACTTCTGGTTTGCTTCTTTAGGCTGAAATCTCACACACCTCGCTGTTCCATTTGCTAAAACGATCTGAAATTATGATGTTAATGTTGACGCATAACATCACTGATGTTTCAGAGTCAACACTTAAAAAGACAAAGGAGCAGTGGAGCTTATCTTCTGATTGCTATGGTTTCTTGCCAGTTTTCAGACTGGAGACAACAAACTTCATTTAACATATCGCATGACACAGTCTTTGCAGTCATAAGGATTAGGAGCTGTACTATATTACCTGATTCTGCAGAATCTATTCAGCGTTGACGATACAAGGCAATGAAGAGAACAGATGCAAAGTATGGGTTAATCCTTTTTGTTGCTGCTCTTTTTTTTTTAAATACTTACCTATACTTTACAAAAATAATCCAGGCATACAAGGGCATAAACAGGAAAGAGTAGGAAAAATAGGGACATATATTCAAGCACTTACACATTTGGGTATGACTCTATCTCCCTTGAAAGAGAAAGAAGAGACATTTCTGCTTATTTTTGTATGGTGCTTGTGGGTGTAGTTCAGTACTTATTTTGGACAGGACATTTAACTTCCAGTCCTTTGCCATTTTACTGTTCCTTAAGTCTGAACTTCTTTTCAAGATTAAAATGGTGCATTTAAAGGCGATATTAATCACTTAACTGCTACACTGTCTCTGTCAATTTCACAGTAATATCACTCAAGCATCTGAGAAAACAAACCTGTAATTGTGATTCAATTGCTCCTGAAATTTAAGGAGTGTTTGTTCTCTCAGGGAATGAATATGGGATGTTGTGAACACATTATTTCCTGCTTCTTTACAGGGAAATGTGTGGAAAGTTTCATAGGTTGATGGTTGCATGTAGAATTACAAGCATATGTAGTATGTGGAGACAAGTAAGAACCATTAATGCTAAGCCCATCTTTGCCAAGCACTATTTAGTGAAATCAAAATGGTTGCTGAAAAACTCTGGCACCTTGGGCTTGGTGGGCTTTGCAGTGTTCTATAAATATTAATGAACTAACCAAGTACCCACAGGGAGTGTTTACATTTCAATAGGCCAATTAAAGGCAGGTGAACTCAAAAGCCCCAAACCTGGAAATTTCTTATTTAGGAAAGAATTACCGCATGAAAACCTAATATGGCCATAACATCCCTCAAGCCCCAGGAGAGAAGGGGCACTGGAAGGGAATTCAAAGTATTTTTTTTTTGGTATTTAAACTTTATTTGACATTGAAACAAAAGACTTGTGGGGAAACGCTTTGAAGGTATATGTCCTGAAAGAGCTGATGCATGAGTGCCTCCACCATGCTACTTATGATTGCCTCTCTGAGAAAACTTACAGAGAAAATAATTCTTCCTTCTAGGGAAAGAAGTCTCAGGAACACAAGTCTGAATTTTTTTAAGTCTTGGAAGACATGGAAAACTACTCAGTGCCCGTACTGGTGCAAACTAATATCCATATACCTATCTGAAACAGAAACACGGGAGTTCAGGAAAAAAAACATTCAAACTACTAATACTTACAATGCATGCAGCTCTATCTAGTTCCCTCAAAGCATAAGCATTGATTAGAATCCTAGTATCTCTGTCACACTTATTATCATCATCCTTGCCCTCAAGATGGAGAGCATACATGGTTAAGCAGAGCAAGTTAGTACCTGACCTGGCAACTGAAGCCAGGAGTCTCCTGACTCCTAGGCATTTGCTCTGACAAAAGCAGCCTGATTGCCTGCTAAAGACTAAGGCCAACATTATTGAATGTGGAACCTGTATTTAGGCATCAAAAGTATTTTGCTGAACGTTAAATGAGGCTATGGCTGCTCAGCACCTATGCCTTTATCAAGCTTCCTAACTTCAGGCATTTATGACCTGGTTTCCTGATTTACTCAGCACCAACATCTTGCACTGGCCTTAACTGCAGCTGGAGGTGCTCAGCACCCTCTCAGAAATAGGCCACTGAGTTTGAAAATGTTGGCCTAAAGCTTTGGTTGTTAATTGAATTTCAGGTAGGCTTCTTTTTAAGAAGAGCTGACAAAGTTATTCCCTGCTGGCTCCTGGCCTTTGGGGCCTAGAAAGCCAACATCTATGTTCCACTCCTCACCCTAAGAGTTTGGGGATCTAGAAATGCCAGAACTAATCTCCAATTTCACTTAAAAAATGTTTTGAGGCCTTTTCTTTGTGAAGAAAACATCCTTGAAAATCTAACTTCACCTGCAGGTTTGAAAGTTTTGTCTCTGTTTTTGTGTAAAGAGTATAAATTATTCATCGCCTCCCCTGCTGTCATGGAAGGCTCACCGTTGGGACCTACATGATACACAGACTCAACTACTGTGGGGGCTTTGGCAAAACAATCCTATATGGAGGTAGCAGTGCCACTGCTGCTATGGATGATGCTATTCCCACACCAATCTCTTTCCCAGCTGGCCCCAGAAGGCCTCTGCCACAAGGAGACAACCCCAGCCCAGGTTAATTAGCAGTTTTCTCTAGCTGACCTCCAAATGAGAGAATATAGTGTTTGAATCCCAGCTCTGGTACTGTCTCCACCAAAGGTCTCAGTCAAGTCTTTTACTTCTTGAAATAGCCTAGAGCTCGCTTAGTTCTGCTCCTGCTCAGGTCAAGGGTATTCTAAGGCCATTTAAAAATGTTGAGATCTTTGGGAGCATTTTACAATGCAGAGAACTTTGGAAAGTTTAACCCTTAAAGAAACGAGGAAGAAACTAGAATATTTGTTTCAACAATGCTAGCCTTGGAACATGAAAATCTTAAAAGTGAGCATCTGGAGAGGGATACACATAAAGCTACATGAAACTTCTGGAGACTCTTCTCTGCTGCCTCTACCCTACTCTGCTTCATCTGCTTGCACCGGGAGCTGAGAATGTTCTCCTGCTGTTTCAAGTGACATGAATAACATCTGCTCTGAGTGCTTCATTCTTTCTTTCATCCTTTCCCTGGGGAAGGAACTGTGTATTTTGTTTTGGAAGAGCTCTGTTGTTGTGGGTTGGGGTTTGGGGGAAGGTTTAGAAATCTACATGCAGGTACATGCTTATATGAGAAAACGGAGCCTTTAGCATCATCTCTAGGTGAACCCTATTCTTAAAAGCTTAAGTTGAGGACATTCATGCTAACACTCAGCTGCTGTGGAAATCTGTTCCATGCTCCCAGTCCTGTCTGTGAGAAAGTTCTAGCTCCTGTGCAAACAAGCTTCAGTTCTTTGACAAAAGCACTCAGAAAGAAGGGCTGTCAACTATGTGTTGTTACCAAATGGGAAGAACTTCTCAGGTGATCTCTGAGATACGCTGAGAATATTAGGGATTGAGTCTTAGGGGACAACTGGACAAACATGGAGGAAAGCAGTGCAGATAGCAAGAGAGCAGGCTGAATATGCTCCTGGTCTCCTTTGCTACTGAGGAACAGTGCTGCAGCTCTCTCTATTAGTTGGAACATCCTACAGGATGATGGCTTTATGCCCAGGTATTCTGTGCTGATGGAGTCCAGACGGGAAGCAGCGAGGGCGTGCATCACTGAGGCCAGGTCCCGTTTGAACAGGATGGGAAACAACTGCTGATCCAATTATTTCTTGCCCTAGTTTTCATGTCTGTAAAGTGGGGACACTTAACTACCACAGGGGCAACTAATTATTATCACAAAATGTGAACTAAATGCTCTAATTCACTAAAGATATAATTTTTGTACTGGGCATAACAGCCCTGAGAGGTCATGTAATCTTGGCTAGTATCATATTCAGAACTATCCTCACTGATACTGATAAAACCTCTCTAATTATTCAGCAGTTCTACTGGATATTGGTACCTCTCTGACCCCACATCATCTGAAAATAAACCTAAACTGAATCCATTCACTCTGGGTAACACCCCAAAAAAGTCTCTCACTCCTCCCCACAAACACCGTATGTTTTATGGACTATGGAAGTAAGACTAGGACTGGACATAGGAAAGAGATGGCTACTCCTCATCAGGGACAAGGGGAAGCACAAACACCTGTTGAAACACCTAAGCCTAAATCCAAATACTAAGGCAAAAGAAATGGCACTGGAAATAGCATGAGGACAAGAAAGGGAAGTTTTAATAGGCACAAATTTCTTTATAATAATTTAATGGAAATTCAATATTAAGTTAAATTAGCATTAAGTTTTTTTACTTCTTTATTAATTAAAAAGTTAAGTATTATGGGTGATGGATGGAGAAGACTTAGTCACATCCACCCTGTACAGAGAACTGTATGGTCATACTCCAGGTGTTCAGTTGGAAGAGTTTCATCTGTTGGGTGCTATCTAGGCACCCTATAAATATACCTACCTTGCAGCTTCCTTATCTGATAGCTAGATGGGATATATTTCTGATTTAAAGATTGTTAGAAACCTATTTCTGAAAAGCCCTTATTATATTAAGCATGTCATATTAAAATCTTTCCATTCTAAAGAATAAACATTTTTAGGGACATATTTTTCAAACTCCATTTCAGAAATTTAAATACACCCCATGCCTTTTGAACATGTAAGTATGAAAATTCACAGGTTGGAACACTCTTAAAGCATACACTTCTGTTACAGAAGGTTTCCATTTGCTTCCTTCCTATGGAGGTAGTATCTCCCGAAATTCACAGCTGGTTCAACAGCTATGGAGCACAAAGCCATTCAAATGATGTGTCAAAGGTGGGAGATGGGTGAGCTATAGAGTTGATCTTAAAGAGCAAACTCCTCTAAAATCTCATTATTAATGCATTGCAGGTTTGATTTTCAGGACTTGTCATTTACTCTCTGTTCTCACCAGAATATGGTCCTATAGGATTGTCTTGCATTCCTAAGAGAAGTGTGGAGTGAAATAATGGAAACTTCTAAAGAAACTTGCGTTTTACATTGAGAAGATTGGTAATGACGGAATAATAACTTGCCCAAGGTGAGATGGACATGGTATGTGGGGATTGTTACGCTCTACTCTTCCTGTCAGAAAACGCTAAGCAAAGAATCACACTGGGCCAAACACCAAGTTAAGCATCACTATAATGCATTTTTTTTCTGTATCCTTGAATTCATTCCCTTTAATTATGAGCTGTACTATGTGTGTGATAGGGTTTCAATCCTATTGTGTTCTGCTCTGCTCTACCTTGTTCATGTTCTTACTCTGCCCTACAGCCATAGAGTGCTGTCCATGGCTTCTAATCTGAGATGATAAGCATCTCTCATGCATGGGAAATGCACTTTAGACGCATGTTTAAATTAAAAGCAAGGAACCATTCCTGATAAAGGGAATAAATACACTGTTATGCTGCAAGCCCCAACACAGACCACGGTAATGTGGAAGGATAGAGAAATATAACCTGGAGGCTCATTGCCAAAGATTCCTCTGCTTCAGTGGGTAGATAGATAGCCCAAACAAAGTGATGCCTCCTAGAACAGGTTTTAAATGAGAATGGGTTCAAGATCAATGTATTTCCAGCAAAAGCAGCTCCAAAGGTCAGTACCTACTGCTCTGCCTAAGTGCTTTGCTGCCTTTTCACCAGGCTGAGTAGATGCTAACTGGAGATAAGAGCAGAAAGCCAGTGATCCCAACAAATAAATGTAAATGGCATGATGGTGCTGCATTTTTTTAAACATAATGCATTTTCAACTGGGGTGAGGCTACCTAAGTTAATTAAAATAATAAACATAATGAATTAAGTGAATAAGAAAATGAATACCTTCTTTTTGCATGTGAAGATAAGCCAGAGAGAGGCTGTCTCTAAGGGCATGGAGATGTGCTCTATTAAGAGCCTTCTGCAGCATGGAACAACACACTGATTGTCACCTAGCCACCATGGAGCATAATTTGTCTCTCTGTAGCAACATCCTTTTTTGAGCCCTTCCCTAGGAAACCAGGTACCTCAGTTGTGCTGAAGTTTTTAATGAACTAGGCTTAGACAGAGAAAGCAAAATCATGCCCTCAGTCTTGGGCAGGGATGAATTTTGAGTGGAAAAATGTGGTGCTATTAAAATAAAGCAGCTGAAGGCAGCTGCTTGGGATTCCACATATTTTGAAATGGAAGTGTATTTTAGGGGGCACAGACTAGTAAGGAGGTGATGGTAGTACACATGACAACTACACCTGGACCTCTGCATATTGTGCATCTTCAGAATTCAGTTACCTATTCTCCTTTTCTAAAATCCAGTCTGAATTCTGCTGTTAAAAATAATGTCCATCCCCTTGCTCCTGTTTCTTTCTTTTCATAACTGCCTTTTGCATACCTGCACCTTCTCTCTTCCTGAGATTTTGTTTTGTTTGGGTTGGAGTTTTTTTTATTTTCTTTTTTCCTTTCTTTTGGTCTTTCTCTCTTAAATCTCTCCTTTCTCCTTGCAGAAACTGTTGATGTCCCTACTTCCTCCTACTTCCTCATTTTGATTACTCAGTGATGAACAACAGAATTTGTGAAAACTAGTAAGCCAAAAATATTTAAATATTTTTTCCTGAAACAGCAGTTTCACCTTAGTGGAAACACTTTGCCAAAAAAACCCACCAAGTATTTTGAACAACAACAACAAAAAGAAGTCAAAGAAATGATTACACAAAAAACACGCTTTGAAAAGAACACATATAACAAAATTAGTTTGTGACCTTTCCTCATTCCACTCAGTTTCTCCTTTATTTTCCCCACAAGTCCAATAACTTTATATGCAATCCAGACCATTTTCTGACTTCAAAACTCAATCTTGCCTCTTTCTATCCATCACTATGTATGTGTATTTTTTTCCCTAAACATTCAACTTGTTTTCTTTTCCTTGTCTTCCTCGTACACGTTGGGTCAGAGCTTGCACACAACGCCTGGTACAGACAGTAAATGGAACAGATTTGGATCTATTAAAAATATGTGAGAGATACTGCACAGGAACCTTGGAGTATTACAGGTGTGGTACTGCAGGTAGTACAAGGAGCTCCCATGACCTAGGGGTCCACCAAGAAACAGGTAGGGAAGGCTATCACAGAGATTTTATTCCATATTGTTTTCATGTGGAAAGAAATCGGGAAAGAGCAAATGCAGTGCAATCCATAAAATAACAATCTCTCACACAATGAATTCACGTATGGTTTAAATGCTGATTTCTTTTATCTCCAAAAAAATATTTCATTTCATCATGCCAAACGTTAATATCAGGTTGTCAGTGTGTAAAACATCCAGTAAGTGAAATACTAAATGGGCATATGTGTGCACATGCCTCATTAGCTTTCTGCCTCTGTTGATAAGATGAAATCCAGCTCTGTTTCAAAGCAAAATTAATTGTGGACACCTCAGTTAAAGGACTTAAAGATGGGGACCCATGCTATAAAAAATTTCTGAAAAACCTTTAGTGCTGAAAAATCTCTTCATGCCTAATAAAAACCACATGGCAGACAACGTATGAAAGATCTTACTGTACAAATACTTCTTGTTCCATCCCTATAGACCATCAGAGACCCTGCTTTTTTTCCTCTGTCAACCTATCTTAATATTTCAATATAGACTGAAATAGTTCAGAAAAAATCTGCTGCTGCTGCTCCAAAGTGTGACACCACATCAGGAATAACACATCACCACTTCTCATTGCAAGACAAGCAGTGCAGAATGTTAATATGTAGTAAATAAATCCTTCATTCAGAATTGTTTTCAGATCTTGTTCAATATTTATTTTTTCCTCTCTGTCCATTTACCATTAGTAAACAGTATCACTACAAGTCTGACAGAACACAAGAGGACAGTGTACCATTCATTTGATCCTATTTTTTTCCCCTCATCAAGTTAGTATTTATGGAAAATGGCCAGCATTCTTCACTATGAGGGTGGTGAGGCACTGGAATAGGTTGCCCAGAGAAGTTGTGGCTGCCCCATCCCTGGCAGTGTTTAAGGCTGGATGGGGCTTTGAGCAACCTGGTGTAGTGGAAGGTGTCCCTGACCACAGTATGGCAGGGTTTAACTAGATGCCCACTTCTCTCTCCTCAAGGATATCTTGAGCTGCAGCAACCTACAGAGCAAGAATCCAAAGGTGGCTCTCAAAATTGAGGTCTGTAGGAGGTAGCTTTCTGCCAGTAACTTTTTGAAGTGGCCTGGGTTGAATCACTTGTAATTTCTCTTTTCCTTCCCTCATTCCCATCCTGATGATGAACAAATACCAGACAAGTTCATGGCAAGTAAAGCTTTGAACTCAGCTAGCAAATACATAATGCTATTATAATCCCCAGGTAATATTATAACCCCCAGGTAACAAGTGTGGTACCTGCAGCTCTGTTTGGAAGAAGAACTTCTGTGGGCACTGTGTGCAGTCATAGATCTTGTCCTCTTGCCCATGGGCTGAGAAAATATGCTGCTGCAACTTGTTTGCTTGGACAAACACTGGAATATTAGACAAACAACACTCATTTCACTATTTCATATTGCAAGTAAAGAGTTTTTTATAAACAATTTCCTATTAACGCTCAGCAATTCCAAGAGGTAAAATTAGGCTGGTGCACTCTGATTTCACATTACACTGTTACTATAATGGGTATCAATAAACACTATTTATCTACAAAGTGTGATCCTTCTTCTAAAACGAATGAACTGAAACAGATGCCTGGTTTAAAAAAAAAAAAAAAAAAAAAAGACTAACAGAACAACCAACGAAGATTTCAAATCTAAAGAATTTAAAAGTGCCATTTTCTCTTCAAAATTATTTCTTCATGCTTAATGCACTTTGATTGAATACAAAAAAACTTATTTCCTAGCAACCAACAGGTTTAAAATCATAGATGCCAAAGTCCTATTTATTTGGTGTGCCTAAAGTTAAAGCTAACAAACAGCTCTGTATTTAAATGTAGTAATGCTAAAAATTATATCCCACAGCTACACTGGGGCAATGTCTATAAATGTGAAACAGAACTGCAGGTAAATTCTCTTTGGATACTTTAAGATCAACTCTGCCTACACACTGAATGCAAGGGTTTCAATAATATAAACATGTTCAATTTTAATGACTACAAAACAAGGCCCTAAGACTGTGTAACAGTTTACCTAGGAGACATACTATTAATAATTAAATTGTATATGCCAGAGGCAGTGTTTGGGTTGGCAGCACTGACTTCTGATGGATGCCTGGTGCACTGTGACCTAAAAAAGTTTGCATCTACAATATTAATCTGTATAGGCAGGGAAAGGATTTATTAAAGATGCTGGCATTTGACTTTGACTCCATTCCTAATCATTAAAATTATTCTAATTGCAAGGCAACAAAAAACATCAGAATATTGTTCTTCTGAGTCATACATTTTAATCACATTTCTCATTACCCTGAAAAAAAAAAAAAGATCAGATTCCATTTTCCATATAAAACTTATATTGGTGATTTTTACTTCTTGTTATTATTCTAGCAAGACATGCTGAAATAATTTCATAGCATATTGCTAATAAAACACCATTGTTTATGATTAATGCTCAATGTCTATTATTTACCCCATCAGCAAAAAGACAAAAGTGTTTCACACAGATTGGAATCGACCTCTCTCCATACTCTTTAACACATTTCACAAAGCTGCTGGCTTAAAAATTACAGATTAGTTTCATCAGGGATCTTGCTCACAAGGAGAACCGTCAGTGGGAACATATGCCAGTTTTTATATGGCATTTACAAGTCCCCCAAACTTGGAAATCGAAGACCCATGGCATTATGCTAAAAAAAAAATCACCTCATAATGTGTACACAAAGACCAGGGGAAAAAACATAATCAGTACTAGAATCAGTAATAAAACTAAGAGAACAAACAACAACAAAATGCCTAACTGAAAGAATTATTGAACACAGACGCCTAACAGGCGAACTGTTTACCGCACTACTATCCATGCTCAGACATTACCATTACAAGCTGCGCAGTGAAGACGAACTATGTATTTCTTTAATTTTATAACCCACAAAAATGTGTGAAACCTGAACACAGTGAGGTAATAATCATCACCAGCCACTATATCTGAGAGATGAAAAATTCAGCTTTAATTTTCCTCTGTAGCATGCACTTAGGTTTTATTGGGAGGGGAGCTGCCAAACAAAGAGAAGTAAAATGAAGGTATTAAAGGATCTATTTGCCTATCAATGAAAATCCTTCACTCCCATTAATGGAGAACAGAAACCTTGAATGGCTTCCAGAATTAGCATGCCATTGATGCGAGAATACCCAAAGTGTGTTTTGTCATGTTTGTGATTATCTTTGATTTTCATCTTGTAAAGCAAAATCGGGCATGTAAGCTACATATTAACGCTTATGTTTTAGGTTATCATTTTATGAAATGTTTGATTAAGAAGCCCTTAAAAAAACTCACAACAACTCTGTAGGCATCCTTTTAATGTGTTTTCATTTCCAACAACAGCATTTTTCTGTTCCTCATTATGGCCCAAACACTGCAGTGCTTAGCCCTACTGGGTCAAGTTATTTTCTCACTTGGGTTTTACTACTGAATAACACCAATGACTTGGGGAGGGTTATTCCACACTTGGACTTGTGTCAGGGGAGAGCAGAACTTGACTTGTGGCAAGACAGCACAGTTTGCTTTCTAAAGCACATTACAAGGGTGTTTCTTCCCACCACAAGCCAACAAACACATGCAAGCAGGCTTTCTTACATGATCAGAGGAGAACGCTGCAGTGCACAGGCTATGCCTAGCAGCCCTTGCCCACAGGGCCAAGTTCTGCTCTGAGTTATATTGTTTTAGATGAAACATCTGTAGCTTTAAAGCACAAATTTATGGTCAGTTTTAACCTTGGCAAGTTTGGAACATGAAGGTAATGAACGTAACACCATGGAAGGTAACAGACTATCACTTCTGTAATTATAAAACCCGCAAACTTCCGCTGTAAGAGCTAGAAATGCAGTTCTTACATTACATGGATGCCTGACCTTCTAAGGAGCTCAGCTTTCTAAATGATTTGTAATCAATATTACTAATGAGCACAAATGTAACGTTCCCTCCTAAAACTGACCTCAAGCTAGCTAGCACATGACACAGTGGTAAATGGAGTTCGGCAAGTGCAAGCTAAGGCCATGACAGGGACAAGCAGTGATGGCCTCCTACCTGTAAAGCACACTGGACATTTGAAGGTGCCCCCCATGCCTTCAAAGCTGTGCTCTATCAGGTGGCACTGAAGCTTGGCAGGTGAGTCAAACGTCTGATTGCACAGTTTGCACTCATGGTTCAGTCCTTCATCTGTGGAGAAATCGAAGAAAAAGTGAAATTCACAACAGCCCAAAGAGCAAGTCCAACACCATCTATGAACAGAAGAGACTTTTTGATTTCCTAAGCTCAGGAAGCTGGATGTCCCTCAGCACCTACGGCTGCTGAAGTGTTTTCTCCCCTGAAAGGTTTCAGCATCTACAAAGCTTAACTGGACATTAAAAACATATTTTCCACATACAGTTAGCACCAAACAGGAATGCAGAGCATTAGGCTTTGGCAGGAAATGATGAGTAGAACCTGAAACATCATCTCTTAGCAAAGCCACCCGATCACAACCGAGTACATTTGCAAAACAGCACGTGAAGAATTTACGCTGATCACACATCATTCATCTACCATGGGTAAGAACTGCAAACGCACACATTTTTGGCACTCTGGCTGACGTGGGGTTTCTCGTAACCACGTTTCCAGTCCCAGGGGCATACACAAAACACTTTGCAAGCTGCAGGATTTCCCAGCTCCCTTTCTGACAATCCCAGACTTTTTTCCCCCTTTATTTGCATTTCTCCTCTTAACAGCTCAGAAAAGTCCCTGTGTGCCTCCTGACGCAGCTTTCCCGTCAATGTCCTGCAGCTTTAAAACCCTTCCCGCTCCCCGCTGCTTGTTCCTCTGCTTCCTCCCATTGTCCTCTGAAGGCCGGCTGGTGCCTGGCACCAGGTTCCCTTCCTGAGGGTGCTGCAGGATTCATCCACTCCGCCATGAGGGCAGTCAATGGCTGTCCTACTTAGAAACAGTTGCTAGGTAAGAAGTGGCTTCCAGCCCTGCTGCAGAGGCCTCAATTCCCACAGCGCCGCTTAGAAAAGGTCCTTCTGTATGTCACCGGTGTGCTACACGAGTAGCATTGATCTCGCAGGTAAATACTGTATCTGATTATTAAGAATCAAGGGGGAATAAAACACTTGGCGACTGGCACAGCTCCCTGCCATTTCCCAGGTGGAAAGGAGCAATTTAGGGGAGTGCCCTGCCCACCTCAAACACCTAAATGCTATGCTGCCTGCAGTGATTAGTGACCGTAATGATGGGGGTTCACGGTTGCTGTAGACGGTGAGAGCACAGACAATGTTTTGTGCTCCACGCGACAATCCTTCCCACCCATGTAAAGAAAACAAGACATGGTGCTCGTGTGGCTGAGTGGGGCTACATGCCTGCTCAAAATGATCCTTGGTAACTTACCAGAATTGAAATAAATTCAATGGTAGCCCTCAGCTTTCACTTCTCATTAGCCCAAAAGCTGAATTTAGTCTTCATATAAGTCATGACATCCTTAGCAAAGGGTGGGAGTTTGTGGGCTGTACACAAGTCTAGCTAAGCCAGGCAGTGGTAGCTGTTCTGCAAGGTGGGACTACTGAAAACTACTGTCTTGTGGTTTTCTATGAGGTGTCAGAGCACTCTGTAATAAGAAGGTAAGGGGCAAATGAAAACCAACAAAGCCAAAAGATCTACACAAAATCAGGTTGGGGTGGCGGGTGTCTCCTTTGGAGTATACAGGTAAAAATAAACTGACTACAAAAATTTCTATCCTGACAACAGTCAGCAGCTGAGGAGCTCCCTCTCCACCGAAGGCCCAGCTCTCATATATACAGCACCTCCATTGCCTCTCATGGTAAAACCGTGTTTTTCATTCAGTGACTGCGAGAGGAATGAGATCCCCATTTTGGTTCTTTACAATGGCCACATTGGCATGTGACCATTCTTTTATCCTGTCTTCTTGTCAGTGCAACAGAGTGGTGCCACAGCTATAGACAAACATGGCCAAGTGTCGCTCACACACCAAACCACAGACTTCCCTTCATCCTCTCCCCAGTCCTTCATTAAAGCCGTGCTTGATGTTCCTGCCGACCTCCATGTGCTGCAGAGCTATCAGAGGGGTATGAAATGGGGTAAGTGACACCTTCTCATCAGGTAGGTGGCACCTTTTGTAACTCTTCATAGATAAATTAGCATCCAATTATCAAATATATGCTATTTCCTTCTCAGGGAAAATTCTAGTGTATTCTTAAGAGTTGCCTGGGATTTGGGGTTTTCCACCATCACTGAGAAGCCCTTCAAGTATGTTCTGCTCTTCCTGCTGCTGAGAGAAGACAAGTATGGTCTGCACGAGCACTGTTAAGGGGAGTGTGAGGTAAAAGAAGCTGGCACGAACCAGTCCGTACATCTAAGTGAGCGGGCTGTATGCTGTGCTCTGCCACAGGCAGCAACCCACAGCTGTGGGCAGAGCTGCAGAACAGCATACTGAAAAGAGGAGGAAGGCTCAACAAACCATATATAAATGCCTCTTCTTTCCTGAACTTGCAAATCAGTTGTGAAGAATGTACAGGCTGCCGTAAGTGACCAGATCTTTTCTCCTATACCTAGATCATTGCTGTGGTCATTACCAAACAGATAGTTCTGAAGACAGTGCAAGTCCCCACAAAGGTTAACTATGAACTAGAAAGCCTGTAGGGTGAAGTTTCTTCATCAAACTGTTTGTGCTGATACACACAGTCAAAGCAATTAGGACAAAGGGAGCTCCATCTCAGGATCTTCCACATGTCAAGGTGAAGATAATCGATGCCGGTTCTCAAGTCACAGACTTACTGTTGGCAAAGTGTAAATGAACCATGCTAATCATTCTTAAGCATGGGAACACTGAACGGAGAGTTCTTCAAACATTCCAAGGGAGAAAGACTTCCTAAAAAGAAATACTTTTATATGGAACTACAGAAGACAGAGAAGGCTTTTTTGTCTTTCCATTACATTAGCTAAGGAGGAAAAAGTAGGAAGAAAGGCATGCACTCCTGATGCTGAAGCAAAACTAATTTTAGTTACACGGTATTTGTACTTGTTTAAGAACTGAACCCCATTAAATGTGACCCTACCGTATTTCCAATATCACTCAGATCCGAGGTGATCTCCTGGTCAGAAACATCAAAACCACTTTGATTACTGTGTGTTGCAAATCCGCTTTTCCTAAAGGCTTATAAACAGGGTTTGAAAAATCCCCTCACCCACTCGCCTGGGGCAGATAGGAAACTTCCCCAGGCAAAAGGCATCAATTTGTGCAGAATCTAAGCTTTCTCTTAAAAATAAAATGTTTTTAGTCTCCTAGTTCTAAAGATTGCATTTAAAATACGACTACATTTGTGTAACTAGTAGAATAATATTCTTCCTAAGTCCCACTTGTCAGTCACTGTTTCCCTCACACTTTTTTCCACCCATTTTGTGCACATCACCTGCTCTGTGCTACATCCTCGGAAGAAAGGGCAAGGTTCCAGTCCTTGAATTCAAGAACGTGAGACCAGCATGATTTAAATTTAAGGGAGACAGATAAGGTTACAGTAGTGGCAGAGGAGCCAGGAGTGCTGGGTTCCATTCCAAACTCTGACACTGACTTACTCATACCACCTTGGGCATGACGGTATCGCCTGTGTTTCTCAGACTACCCATCTTTAAAGAAGAGGTGTTAATTTTTAATTTCTACTTTAATAGGCTGACCTAATTAGTATCCCCTAAGATTTTTAATACATCTGGGACAGGGGAGCTTGAGGGGAGTCCAGGACTATCTACCATAAACAGAAGACCTAGAATCACTGCCATCTGCCTTTGAGAAGCTTTAAGATAACATGTCTGGGCACACAACTGCCTGCTTGCTTGGGTCACATAGCACTGCAGAAGGATGATGGAACAAGGCTTTGTCTGTGTGCTCTGCTCTCCGTAGAGAATTTAAAAGCAGAGCCAGCATTTTATCTCCCATTGGCAAGAAAGAGCCAGGGTGTGGCAGCTTTTGCAAAGGTGCCAGATGAAGAAAAAGGATGCAAAAGGCTCTGTTTACACACTGGCCCCTATCTAGCTCTTCATGGTTAGCAAACAGTTTGATAGGGTACTATGGAAGTGCAAAGTATGATATCATTAATAAATAAAGGGCCGGTGAAATGTCACATTTTCAGTTTCCATTTGGGATAAATCTGAAATGCAGTGGAGTGTCAGATACAGTCCAAGAGGCTCTCCTTCCCTGCAGACAGAGCTACTGCTCTTTGCTCTTACTCAGGGAAAAAAAAAAAAAGGGGAAAAAAAAGGTGCTGAACAGCTTTAAAAAATTCAATCAAAATAATCTGCTCTTTGGAAAGGTGGCGGCTGACAGTAATTGGAAAATACTGTCTGACTCATTTATTAAAGTGAGATTCAGAGTCAATTGATTTAATAACCATTAGAATATTCTATTAAGGATATAATAGGTTGGCACAGCCCTATTTTTTATTAAGAGTTATAGGTAAGAAATAAGCAATGCTATGGAATTTTAGACAACTGCTGTATGGATTAGACTAAAAATACGGCTTGCAAAATAGGTATAAAAGCAGTAACTATCAGGAGGAGGAATAGGAAAATACATTACAGTGCAAATGAGTTAGCTGAACGATGAAAAAGAAATGAACCTTTAATATAAAGCCTGCACTTTTCCAAATCTAACAGAAAACTATGCACTTCATTCCCTGATGTGGTACATTGTAAAACAAGTCAGCACGTCCTTCACATTATAGATCCAACAACTCCATAAGGAAGTCAAGAACAAAGTACCCACTGTACAGCACAGAACGGCTGCTTACTGCTGCTCTTACTTGGTTGGGATATGAGTTTGGACGTGGTTAAGACCTCGAAACATGGATGAGGATGCTTTACCCACTGCTGGTAGACAAATGAGTTTGATACATGCAGAATTTCTGCATAAGTAAATTACTTTCCATTTGTAATCTTTATTCAGTTAGTAGGAAAATGTAAACATGAATCAATTCTAAATAAATGCATTTAATATTCATATAAATGTTTAATATTTACACAAATATTAAATGTTTCAGTGGGGGTAGGTAGATTTTAATTGAGGTGCAACCCGTTACCTCAGCAACTAACTTGATAACCAGCTACAAAAGCAAACAAAATCAGTTCTTGTGCTGAATATACACCCACATTTAGGGATCCTCTGTCTTTGAATAACTTGTATGGCAGGCAAGATCCCCCCACCCTCACCCTGGCTTGAGGCAATGCATTGGATGGCCTGGCCTAATTTGTGCAACCAATTCAGCGCACAACTCATTCATTTCATGGAAGGCCCTGACATTTCAATATACGCTTTAAACAAGTGAAACCCTTTAAGCAGCCTCTAGACCATGTCCCATGTTTATGCTTCTTGCTTTTCAATAAAAACAAAACTAGAGCAGCTACAAGCAAATGTTCACTGGCTGACTTACATGGAGCTGTTAAGTCGGTAACCACTGGGGGCCCTCTTATATTGTCTGATCAACACTACAGCCATTACCGAGTACCAATTTGTAACAGTTTATAAGTAAGTCTTTCTCTTATTCACCCTCGAGATTGTCCAGAAGGGTCCTTCTGCCTTTTACTCTGAATAAATCTATAGGCAAAGGTCCAAAGATGATGATGTCCTCCTGGTAAATCATCACAAGGCTGGGTCTATGCTTAAAAGCATCTGCTAAGAAGTAGTGTAAACTCTGCCCTCCACATGCAACACAGGAATGAAATGGCCTGCAGTCCCTAAAACGTGCACAGCTCCCACATTCAATGTGTTTTCTTTGTATATACATATTTTTTTTCCCCAAGTAAACCATGCCCCTAAACCAATTTCTCCTTCTTCACATTACTTCCACACACGAGTTAATTTTGCAGCACACATTTGTAAGCCAGAGATCTGAGGAGTATGGAAGGAACGCCATGGATGACAGCTAACCCCTCAGCTACAACATCTCACACTGGAAAGCAGGGAAGGACAAAATACACTGTACAACACTGTAATTTGCAGAGCATACAGCCATCCTATCTTACAGTGCTGTGCTTGTCTGCATCTTTTTCATTCTCCTGGCCACACACTCACATGCTCATCAGCCTACTCATGCCACTAGAGACAATCTCATTCC
>NW_009925153.1:25625-26737 GCF_000696875.1 Nestor notabilis
ACGAAGAATACAGCTGGAATTTACAGCCATGAGAAGAACCTGCCATGGAAACCCAGGGTTTTTTAAAGTCCTAACTAAGGGTTCAATCCTGATGGCACAGGATGGAGGATTGGATGGAAAGACAGAAGTACACCTGTGTTATTTCTGCAGTGTCCAGGGCAGATCACGTTCAAAGCAGGAGGGTGGGGGAAGGAACTATCTTCCTCACCCTCTTGGCACCATTATCCTGCATTTCCCTCTTGTGCCACACACTACTGCTCATGTAGGTAGGCTTGCACAGAGGTCTGTGTTTACTCTTAATGCCACTTCTAACTGAAATAATGATGTTAGCTTGAGGCTTGAAAACTCAAAACATCAGGCTGCAACCTGAGCAATGTCTCTCCTCCTGCTTTTTTCAGCTCAGAATGATTTTTGGGCAAGGCTTTGCCCATGCCTGGGGAAGGAGGTGGACAAGACACCAGGAACAATCCCAAACTCTTGAGTCGCCAACAACTGTAGCCTCCCAAGGGTGAAAGCTGAGACCAGGCCATGACTCTGCCTGGAAAGGTACTTGCCAGCTTCAGAAGGAACAGAATGGCATCTGTACTGGCTCCCAGCAGCAGCAGGTAAGAAGCCTTATTCAACATGCAGGGAATAAACCCTACAGCTTTCTGCACCGTATTGCTAAAGTGACAGCAAAGGGTGCTGATTGATGGAGTGACAAAGAGCTGGGATCCACCTCCTCAATTAAAGCAAAAGTTCATCTCTCCAGGGCCAGATTTTGAAATTGGATCTGCTTAAGGGAAAGCCAGTCTACTGCATCTTTCATTCCACTGTATTTTCGTCTGAAGCAAGGGATGCATTTCACTTCACCAACTGTTCACTTTTTTGCTTGGTTGCACTCACTTTGGCTGCTTGTAAGTGAACTCTTCTTACCACATGTGCCTTGTACGTTCTATTAAAGCTACAAATTGTCTGGCTTCAGTAAGGTTGGATGAAAATAAAAGGACAACTGGCAGGGTCTATTTCTTAATAACTGTCATGTTTTCAGCTCAAGTAAGAACGCTTTAAATACAGCGAATGCCCACTTCATCAAAGAACAGCATTTTCTGGACAACTGGCTACTGGGAAAG
>NW_009925153.1:26768-52538 GCF_000696875.1 Nestor notabilis
GAGTTCAGGAATTCAGCAACAGGGCTATTCACCAACTGATGGGACATGCATAATTTGCTACTCCTTGTCTGTAACTGCACCACGAAAAAGTATTAAAATTTGTGTGAAAAAAAAGGTCTGTGTTGCATCATGTAGCTATACACATTACGAGGTTACACTCCATCATTGCAATAAAATCCCATGGTATAGAGCTTATTTTGGAAACAATTTTACCATGGGATATAAAAAGAAATTTAAACCGGTAGGAATAAGCTGAGTGGTGTGAGTTATTTGGAGACAGATGATCCAGCTCAATGCTTACTTTTTCAAAAAGCACTTAGTGAGCACTGACTAAAAACGTGGAGACTGATCTTTCAAATGCTGGCATGACTAGCTCAGAAGAACAGGTCTCCCGTTTTACCAGACTCTTGCCTAGACCTTTTGTGAGACTAAATTCTGCCAAAGTGTGCAAAGTCAACCCCCCCATCCTTAAACTGCACAGAGAGATACAGATTATCATCTGCATATCACAGATAAATAAACCAAACCCCAGAGCTGTGAAATGCCTGTTTTCCCACCCCATGCAGAGGATGATACTCTCTCACTAAATTTCAATGGATGAAGAACCAGGCCTTGTTTAATCTGCCCATCCTTATGAACACAGTGTCAAAATTAAGGTCAGTATTGAGTTTTAATTTGTTCGCTTTCATGAGCTCTTAGCCCGTTTCTTTCCAGGAAGAAAGTTTCTTGGACCAAACCTTCTCTAGTAAAGTCAAATTACAATTTGAATGGCTTAGAGATTGCCTCAGCAAAGTAGTTATTAACAATTTAATCAAACTGTAGGGGAAAAAGACTAATAAAATGTCACATTTATATTCAGAAGAACTAGGAACAGTAAAATATAACTAAAATATTTGGGCTTTTTTAGCATTGTTCATTCAATTTCAGTATTTTTGTTCACTGTATAGGCTACAGTTTCTTCTTCTTGTTCTTGCTTTCTGGTTGGAGAACCAGGTTTCTCTGCTATTTGATGTTAAATGCCTACTAGTAATGACCACTCATCTGGGACTTCTAGAACTAGTGGAAGTACAGGTATATCTGCTTTCAAGTTTTGCATTAAGAAACTACAAATTGTTAAACTAGAAGAGGATATTTCATGTTGCATATGCTAAATGTAACCTGTTCTAAATTTAGGGTACTGGGAAAACATCTTCTTGCATGGAGATAATCAAAGTGTCAATATTAATACTACATCACAGAGGACCAGCAGTAGAATTTACATTTTGTACACAACTCTCATCAGATATTTCTTCTGTTCTGAATATACAGTAAGGGTCAGAGTTGCCTTCCTTCTTTTGGCACGAAGCCATTAGATGCCTGGAAGATAAAGCCCCTAAATGCTGAAATGCTGTTTATCAGACGTATAATGTATTGCCTGCTTACTCTTAAAGGAAGGGGAAATAAAAAGGAAAATGGAGGAAAAAAGTAAGAGTAGGATGGGATGGGATGGGATGGGATGGGATGGGATGGGACAGGACGGGATGGGATGGAAGAGAAGGGAAGGCATAATAGGGCTTTCCTGTATTACTGGATATTTGAACTGATATAATGAAGAAATAACAGTGCTCCTCATAGTTCCTAATACATAAGATACTATTGATATTTTTTCCAAATCTGAATGTCATTATATGAGTCAAAGATTATTTGGCATCTTCTTATGTTAGTGAGGGACACTTTTAAATGAGCAGCAATTGCTGGGATATTGATCCAGCTCTTAAACTCATCTAGGGATGTATCAGCTTCCTGTTTTCTTTCCTTTTAACCTCCATCTCCTCACCCCCAGCCCTCAAGAAAATCAGGGAGGAAGAAGTGGTTCAGGCCGTTAAGACCCTCAGGTCTTATGCTGATAACTGGGCATTTAATTAGATTCTGTTCACCCGAGCAAACTGCTTTGCCAGTTGGGGGAGATTTCCTTGTACAGCAATGTATAAAAATGATAAAGCTCAATTTAATATAAAGAATTATTTATACTGCTCATCTGACTTAAGTGTGCTGTTTTATTTAGGAAAGTATGAGAAAGCCCAGTTTTAGTTTGCACTAACCTTTCCCTATGTCTCTCTTTGATCCTGCTATAAAGCAAGCAAGCAAGCAGCTTTGGGCTCACATATCAAAAAAGGACCAGACTTCATTCTAAACCTACCCTACTCTCCTTCCCACTTTCTCTGCTGGTACTCAGACTTCACACTGAGCTGAACAAACAGCTGTTGGGATCTCTATATCAAAAGTTCTTCCTTTGTGGATAAGAGAATAATGACGGCCAATTAGGTATTTTTCCTCTATATTTGTTACGTTTGTTGGTGTTTTTATTTTTTTTTCCTTTTTTTTTTCCCAATTCTAATTCCTTCTTTTACAAATATATTCCATTGCTTTATCAAACGTAATTCCTCACTGAAGCAAAGATACCATTTCCATCTATGCTACCAGTTCAGGAGTGGTGCCTAAGAACACCTTCCTGCTCCAGTGAACCTTCAGGTAGCAGAATGGCAAAGTTATGAACATGAAAAAATAAGGGAAAAAAAGGAAAACTAACAGAGTAGAAGAAACAGAGAAGAGTTGGCTGAAAAGAGATGTATCACTAACAGGCAAAGACTGGTTGGGGAAACAGAACAATGTAGTAGCAATGATAAAGAAAAAAAGGGGTAGGCTGAAAAGTCTGATGGAGAAGAGGTGAGCAGAAGCAGGGCATGAAAACTAGCTGGAGGCTAAGAGGTACAAGAAAGTCTTGATTTAATCCTCATTCAGATTTCACTGAAGAAATGCAGAGAAAGCATACATTTTCAGACAGAGCTTGGGTAATTTAATGAAGCTCAATGGCAATAATGATAGATGTATTTTTACAGCCAAATGTCTCAAGCCAACAATGTTACCACTCTATAATTAGTAACAGTAAGCAATTAAAAAGAACAGCAGGTTACAAGTATAAGGCATCAAACTGTATTACCAAAAGACAAAAATACAGCACTATTGTAAGAAAAACAAATGTATAGGCTGTCAGGTCAGTGTATATCCTCTCTAGGTAAAATAGAGCTGGAGAAAAACGTGGTGTGACATTAAATGACTATGAGGTGATTAACATCAGTGAAAAACCAAAAAACATTTGTAAGACTCTGAGGAAATCTGATACGCGATTTGAGAAACATGCCTGTAACAGCGAGAGGTGCCTGACCACTGTAAGGCAACAGCCTTTTGCTAAGACATACTCTAATAAATAACTTACAAGACTGCATTTGTTGGCTGAAATATTCTCCAAAAGGCCCATTGAGTTTTCATTGTGTGTGAATTTAAATAAGAAGAGGCAGGAGGAAAAAGAGGAACCCCAGAAGAAAAGCACACTTAGCTAAACCACACTTAGCAGGAGTGGGATGGAGGGGGTCAAGGGACAGTGGGTTTGCTGGCGGTTTGCTGATTTTTCTCCTGTTCCCTTGCTTGGGCAAGTGCCAAATTCCACCTCTCCTTCACACCCACCCATCTTTCACCCGTCTCCTTGAAATGCGCTACTCCACATGTTTCCTCTTCCCCTAGTTTGTGGCAGCCCCGTTTGCACCAGTAGTGCCCTAGGTAGGCAGAGCTGTCTGCGGTTGCGAGGGCTGGACTGGGCCCCAGCCATACCTTAGTAGGTCCACAAGGTGTGCAAAGGGTGAAACAGGCCATGTAAGAGTTACCCCCGACAGTTACACCTCTAGTGAAATCCCCTGTGAAACAGTGAGAGGCTGGAACTGAGTCCTAGTCCCCACTCAGTTATCCCCTATGAACCACTCAGAACTGCTCTTCCCCTGCCTGCAGATCTGTGTGGCTCCTTATGCATCACCCAAGACCAACCCGGCCCAGCCCTGTATATAGTCTGATGGGTACATGCCCAAGGTGGCAGCAGTTGCTGAAACCATAGAACCCCATCATGGTTTGGATTGGAAGGGACCTTAAGGTCACCTGGTTCCAAGCCCTCTGCCCTGGGCAGGGATGACTCACACTAGACCAGGTTGCTCAAAGCCTCTGTGTCCAACCTGGCCTTGAACACTGCCAGGGATGGAATAGCCACAGCTTCTCTGGGCACCTGTTCCAGAGTCTCACGTTCAAGAATCTCTTTGTTTTATCTAACCCGAACTTCTCCTGTTTTAGTTTAAACCCATTACCCCTTGTCCTATTGCTACAGTCCCTGATGAAGAGGCCCCATTCAGCATCCTGGTAGGCCCCCTTCAGATACTGGAAGGCTGCTAGGAGGGCTCCACCCAGCCTTCTCTTCTCCAGGCTGAACAGCCCCAACTTTCTCAGCCTGTCTTCATACAGGAGGTGCTCCAGCCCCCTTATCATCCTCATGGCCCTCCTCTGGACTTGCTCCAACAGCTCTATGTCCTTCTTATATTGGGGACACCAGAACTGCACACAGTGCTCCAAGTGAGGTCTCACAAGAGCAGAGTAGAGGGGCAGGATAACCTCCTTCTAATGCCATTTGCAGCAAAATCAGGAAAACATGTTAAAAATCATGATATTAAACTGAGCGTGTGCCTGAAATTCTGCAGTGGGCATTCAAGTTTAGGCAGCTTCCCCGCAGAGGTTTTCTCTGTAACAGGAAAAGCAAATATTTTATTTTTTTTTTAATGAAGACTCAGATTTTGATGCAGTACTGTCATTTTGGGGGCTCAGGTTGAAAAAGCAGCGCTGAACATTGTGAGACTTGTGATCAAATTGTGAAACCTAATTTACCCAAATGAAATGGGGGACACAAAATTAATTCAGATAAATGAGGATTTTGAATAAGCAAGGGACTATTTAGTGCTTTTAATACACATCCTGGGACACAACCTCATTACAGATCAGGAGTGTTGTGCTGTGAGTTTGTGTCAGAGTGGAAGTGTCACTGACACAACAAATAAAACCAAAAATATCCTACTCCCTGATCACTTATTTTGCGTTTCCATACGCACGCTACACGAGCCTGAAGAATAATTAACACTGTTGAGAAGAAGCAGCAACAGTGGATGAGTCTCACTACAGCAGACCTCTCATCATAGCAGAAATACAAATGTACTAGTTATCGTAACTGTGTTATGTTAAGTAGACCTTTGCCCCACATTATTGTAAGTTAGAGGAGGGAAAGGGGAAAAGGAAGATGATATCAGCATTCTTGATGATATTTTATTTATCCACACATACTGTTGGCACAGTTGAAGAATAAGCAGAAGAATGGAAGGCGACACACACAGTACTTGTGGACCCAGAGGGGGGTTTTCACATTTCCTCAGGGAAAAGAAGACTGCCAGTGAAGACAAGAGTCCCTTCTACAGAGCAATCCCAGGCATTGCTGCTAGCAAAATGAAAAAGAAGAAGAAAAAACTTTAAAATGTGGAATTATAAAGATGCTGTGGACATCTTTACTGTGGGCAGAGTTTTAATTTCTTAACTTTATGACAAGTTGTCCAAGGCCTGAGCAAGTTCACTTAAGTTACCATTTAAATATCACATACCCTGATCAGGTGAGGAAGGCCAGCTCCACAGGATTTTGTTTCTATCATCAACTTCTTGATGATATTAAGAAATAAAACTATTTCTTAACAGAATTGTACAAGATGTGCATTTAACTTGCCTGGTCTTTTTGTTTTGAAAGCAGGAGGGCCATTGTTTGGAAGCCCTGATGCTGTTTAAGGCTAAGTGTCTTCATCACAGACCTTGCAGGCAGTAAGTTTCTGTCCTTGCTTGGCACTTTATGCCTTACTTGTCAGTCTTTCTCTAAACCAAGCGGGGAAAACAAGCATCTGAGACGCAAAGATGTAAAGCAGATAGAATATACCCCCAGTCTCTTCACTTGCCTCCTTCAGCTCACTCAAGAAGCAACTTTAAATTTATTAAACCTGAAGGTGAGTGGAGTGACGTAACATTAGGCAGGATTTGAACAACAGAAAATAAGGTCAAGGAGGAGAGTTCCCGTTCTAGTCCTATTTGAAAAAACATGGGCATTTTATAAGTCAAACACAGAAATAAAGCTATGGGAGGAAAGCAAGAGGGCAAACGTGCTTGCAATGCCATGTGTCACTCTGGCCAGCAAGAACCGTTCACTGTTAAATCTCACAATGCATTTTGCTAACAGTGAGGCATGCAGATTGTGATCCCATGACGCTTTTACAAATAACCAACATATTTTGCTGATGTTAATTTCTGTTTGATTGCTGGACTTGATATATGATATGGCAGAGGAAAGGAAGAAAAATTGCTGTGCTAAATCCTTGAAAATTATACAGCAGAAAAGGTGGGTAGCCTCTTTAGTTCAGCTGGGCATCAGAAGCCAAAGATCAGATCTGAAAATAACACTTGATGAAGAATACATGCAGAGCAGCAAGCAAACTAAGGTGGGGCTGCAGAACTGAGAGTCATAGTCACAAACTGCCTACGAACCCCCTTCTCTTTCCATCATTTCATATATGTGAGTGGCACACCCTTCCTCTCCCCCAGCAGAGAAAATAATGACAAGCTGGCTACGAAGAGAGAAAAAAACTAACTTGAAAGTGAGCTAGCTATAGCAAACAGGAAGTTGGCTGATACACCAAAACACCAGCAGTTATTGAAAAATAAACCACTTGGAAGGTCTCAGTAAAAAGTGGCAATAGCAGGAAAGTTCCAAACTGAAGATGTTGTTGCTTTGCCCTTGGTTCACTGTATTGCTAAGACATTACAACATGCACAGTACATTATCCTTGAATCACATGTTCTGTGCCCTCTGTGCTTGTATAAAAACCCTGTCACATCATGGTAAGTCAAAAATACCTGCCAAATAACCGGTATCTTTCACCCTTAGTTCCATGAAAGGCCCACGAGAAAGAAGTGCATGTTGCATGGCTAGCGTCTGCAGTTACGTCTCTTCCCAGCAGTTCAAAACAAATCAATGTTGGAAGGGAAGAGTTTGCCTACAGTCCTGCATGTGTGTTTGCATTTGTGTTAGAGAAACTAGGAGAAAGCTAACAAACACTGCAAGTATAGTGGTTTCAAGTATGAGGGAAATATAATAGGATGCAACTCCTATAGGGTTCTGCAATAAATAACGAAAGTCACTTCTTTGGGTGAGCTGGTCATTTTACCTCTTACAATGAAAGAGTGCACACGGGGGTCAACTGGTATCAGCCAAGTGAATGCCAATGGAGCACAGACTTTCTCACGCTGGATAACTTAGGCTGCCTATTTTGTAATGCATTTTTTTAAGATGCCACATGAATTATATATTCAAAGGCAGCTTGATATCTCAAACACAGCAACTGCCAGTGGAAGCTGGGTGCCCATCTTCATTTACACACCTTTAAAAAGGAAAATCCACCTCTCTGCTGTGAAACTGCAGAATAAACTCCCTTTCTGCCCCCTTCACCCCTAGCCCATGCATACTGTTCCCCCAAGCCCCCTCCCTGCTTTCACCCAGATATAAATAAAAAGGAAGATCTGCTTCACTACATTTACTTGCATTAATTGATGTTAAAAAAAGTCTGTTAAAAATAAAGCCCAGCAGTGATATTTTTCTTTGCTAAAGCATGATAGCAGCACATTACAAACATTACAAAAAGGTCCCCTGGTAGGATTGTGAAGTTCCACTCTGGCAGTAAAATGCATCTACTGTATGTTCCCTGATTTATTTATTTATTTATTTATGTTCCAGCGCAGGATGTGTCACAAATGCAGATAAAACTCCCTGGCTCAGCAGCTGGGTTGCAATACTGAATGGGAGAACTGGATGGGCACCGTGTATTTTTAGCATTCATTTTACCCCGGTCAAATGCGTGACCCTATTTACTCGTGGCAATGACGCTTGCAGCTATTCAGTCCCAGCTTGACATTTTCTCTATGGCTGCACCTCTCCTGCTTTTGCATGAGTTGGGTGGTTCTGAAGGACGTGACACTTTGTGCCCAGAGGTCCTTTTGACATTTTAGAACAATGCATTCATCAGCCTGTTAGTCTCCTGAGGTATACCCGGAGCAACAGAAAAACTGAGGAACCACAGACCCCAGCTCACACACCCATTCTCCAAGAGCTCTCGCCCTATGCCAGCTGACGTATGGGTTTCTGGGAAAAGTTTCAAGCCAAGTAAAAGACTGCATTGCCTTCAGGGAAGGTGAGTACAGATGCTAAATTAGGCTTGGCAGCACTGCAAAAGTGGGGAGAAACAGAAACAAAGGGGTCAATTGTTCTCATGTCCCCGGTGTTGCCTACCAGGATAAATATAGCCTCTCCTCTCTTGCCTTTCTCTATACTTAGGGCTTTGTAAAATGGGTCCCAAATCCTGCTGCTTTCACAAGCTTTGTCCAATCCTTAATGCCCAATCACTTGAATCTTCTTAAAAATGTGTTTTTTTTCTAGACCATGTGAAGATGTCTGAGAGCAAAAGAGATGTGGGCAGGTAAGTGGTTCTGTGGCTGTAACCTGTCAGAGTTCGAAGGAATGAGAAAGCAGACTATACTGTCACCTGGCCTTGTTACCTGCTCCCTGCAGCTCATATTATATTCCCGGTGCGTGGCCCCAGCCCAGAGAACCTCTCTGTGTGAGAATAAGTAGCCAGAAAAGAATGGGACCAGGAACACTGAATAAGGCACACAGATTTGGGTTCTTTTTTCTGCAATAAACAATCACTCCATCAAGCATGGCAGAACTTAGATGTTGAGAAGGACACAAAGCTGGGTGAAGTGGAGCTGTGCAGGGGCCCTGACAGCATTTCTTCGAAGTACAAGAGCCCTGTGGCAGAAGATAATGGGACATTGGTTCTGACTCCAGAAATAGGTGTTCAAATCTGTGAGCACTAGAAGAGCACCGAGACAGGGATACAGGAATCTCAACAAGGGACCATAAGTAGGATTGGATAAAAATCTTTGAAAATGATCACAAGACACTTATACTTGATAAAGGAGTCAAAGTAACATAACTAACTGTAAGTAAACCACATAAATCAGTATCCAAAACCAACTTGGTAGATGTAGTTGTTTAGTCTGAGGAAAAGCAACATGGTTAAAGTGAAATATATCTTGGCTTCTACTAAGAGAACTGACTGTAGAGGTGGAAAGAAATGGAAAGATCTTTGAGATGATGAGAAGGAAAAAGCAGTATGATTTGGAGATGGGAATGGGTGGATTAACAGAGCAAAAAGGAGCCAAAAATAAAAGTGGAGGAATGCTGAGACAACATTACTGACAGGTGTCTGCTAGTTATATCCCTTCTAATGCCAGTGTTATATTAGACTATCTAAACACAGATATTATTCCTGTCTTTAAAGCTCTTAATCAAAAGAGAAGAAGAAATACTTTCTGCTCTTTTCTAGGACTTAACAATCATAGAATCATAGAATAGTTTGGGTTGGAAAGGACCTTAAGATCATCTAGTTCCAACCCCCTGCCATGAGCAGGGACACCACACACTAAACTATGTCGCCCAAGGCTCTGTCCAGCCTGGCCTTGAACAACGCCAGGGTTGGAGCATCAAGCAATGAATAAACTTCACGAGAGAAAGAGAAGGTGAAAGAGCAGCAATATGGATGTGTATCAATAAAAGATGCATACGCATTTCAGATTGCATATAGAAATGATGCTTTAGCTACTACTTAAGCAGGATTACTCCTTAAATTTTGAACTATTCCTTAAACCACAGCCAGAGCAAGCCTCTAATATCAGCCTGAATGAGAAGGAGTAGGCATTTTTCCACTGGTTCAAGCCAAATGCGGCTGTATGTGAGAAGAAGAGATGCTTTTACCTGAGAAGATGGCAAATACCTTTTTTGGAGGAGACTGCAGTCAGCTTGATTGCTGTCTTTTACCAGCAAAATAACTGCAGCTGCAACCAGCTACAATTAGGTGTTTAGTAATGTGTTAACAGGTAGCTATGAAAGCAAAAACGAAATCCAGTCAAGCCAAGCTGAACTTTGATCCTCAACTTATCTTTTACAAAGCAGCACCAAGGGACTTTTTTTTTTCTTAGCAGCTTTCACACTGATACTATCACAACAATTAGTGCTTTTGAGACATGCTGGTGGGATTGACAGCTGGCTGATGACACAGCACAGCTTGGAGACTGCCATTAGATCATCACTATTGACAGGTTATCTGCTTCCTCCTCACTAGTGAAAAGTTATTCTGTCTTTTGGCAATTGCAACTTATTCTTGAAATAGGCCTCAAAACAAGCATCTTCCACAATTTTCTATTATTCACACCCAAACTGGTAACACAACTGTTCTCAAACTGTGTTTCACAAGGGGCAATCCTGATGCTTTAATACCATCATTATAGGCACCCTGCAAATGTTTTAAGGCAGATTTTCTTGTCAACAGATGGAAAAATCACTGGAATAGGATTTTCATTAATCCTTTTAACTGCCATGTGAACTGTGGAAAAGTGAGTGTGTGCACACATATGCACACACGTGTATTTGTTTCCATGCCAAATTAGTAATTCTAAACAAAGGAGTAGGGAATTGTAGAGACAAGTAAGTGAGATGGCTCTGCATAGGAAAGAAATTGTAGTGCAGTGAGAGCATCCCAGCTGAGCAGAAGGAGAAGATTAGCATAAATGACCCAAAGATTAAAACCAACCAAACAATTCTGCATGAACCAGAAAGCGAGAAAGACTTGCTCTTTCCAGATTTGTGTTTCCCAGTTGATTGACTCTGTGTCCAAGAATATACATGTAGAAGGTCTCTCCCAGGTCCTATTTTTCTGTTCTCTACCACAGAATCTGTAATGTTTAGAAAGGGCTGAATCCCAGCATACACTTTTTCCCTGTCTGGGAACAGATTGCTGTCCTCCCCTCAACTGCATTCTCCAAAATGCATAGAAGCACAGCTGTCTTTAAGCTCTTTCCCCTTCTGTCCACTATGAAAAAACCATAGAAGACTGACACCTGGACAGACATGTACTTTGGCCATGTGACTGCTGCAAAATGTGGTATCCTCATGAAACAGGGCTTCATACGTATGCTGAGCTTCCTGGCTTATACGTAACATAAACAAAAGCGTTCTAAATATATATCATTTAGTTACTTATCACATTGGTGAGATTTGGGGAAGAGAAATTCTCTGCTCTCCCAGGTATCCCAAGGACTGTCACTCTGCTGACACCCGCTACAAGTCCCACTCAGTGCAGAGCAGCCTTGCTGATCCCAGGTGACCCCAGCACTCCTCCCCATGCCTCACTTTACAGTATAGACCCACCAAAACAGAACATGTTCTTCATGGTCAGCCTGGCTGACATCTGTTGAGCTCATCTGCTGTATGACTTGGGATATGAAGTCACTGTTAGAAGGCCAACCTGCAGTTATTTACCAAACGAGCTAAGTGTTATTTCCTTTGCAAAGTGAGCACTCAGAGTGCCTTTGCAAGCATTTGGGACAGGGGCTACTTTTTCTGTATTATTAGTGCATGTTATTGTGGTGCTGGTACAGGACTCCACATAAAACTTTAATAAATTCCCTGAATGGTGGTTTGTTTTTCCCCACCCATGCAACAAAGGAAGCCAAGCCAAGAGCTTCTTCCTGTATGCTCCACAACACATCGTGATCACACTGAATTCCTGAGGTGCTGGTGTGGGTACACAGCATCGCACACATGGCTCTGACACCCTGCTGAATGAGGCCCTTGCAACAGGCTTCTGATTGGCACTCTTGCTTTCCAGGACTCCAGAACACGACAGTAGAGGTTGGAATGAGTCATCAAAACACAAAACTAGACAAAAGCCTAAAGCAGCAAAATACTAAATCAAAACAGGCACTGGGTATTGGCCTCTTCTAACATTTATGGATGTGAGGCGCTGTTTCACGATAACGCCTTGATAGCCTTTGCCGTTCAGTAAAATGAGACACTTCTTTCCTTGGGGAGTGGGCAGGGAGCTAGAAAAAGGCTAATCACTTTCGAAAGTACTAAAAAAATATATCTTATCTATCTATATGGATAAAGAAAAGTCTAAGTCTTTCTAATTTGGAGAAATCATCTCATGGAACGTACTAGACAGTTGCTAGGGGCCTCTGACTGAGGGCTCTTGGGTCTTCTCCATACCTTTGATCTGCATTATGAAATGTTAATGTCCACCATGTCAGGACTTGTTACATAAACATACCCTTTCTCTAACTGCTCAGTCCTGCCCGTTGCAACTTCCATTCATATTATCCATTTATATTTAAATGCTGACTTGGAGCTTATACCCAGAAGCACTGACATTTTTAAACAGGAGCAGCTAAACCAGGGTAAACTGCTAAATATAATTTATTGATGATAAAGAGCTTGGTTCAGATTAAATTCCAGCAATTTAATAATGAACACATTCACATCCTGCATCCGGAATATGTATATGTATGTGTTTTCCCCTCCTCATTTAACTGGGAGAAGGGGGTCTCAGAATCTGTGATTTCCTGTTGATTAGATATGAAGCAACCACAAGCACATATTTTTGATATCTCTATTAACAGACTGTTCATGTCTAACTGCAAAACTTGGTTGCACTTCTCTCAACATCTTTGCCCAAGACAGACCAGTAAACACAATTCCTCTCTCTATAATTAGCCTTTTCTCTAAGGGCCCTGAAGTAAGTCTGCATGCCGTAGATTTAATATCCAGTGCTATATCCATATGTGCTGCCCTTGCCTGGTCCCAGAGCATATAAACTCCCCTATTAGCAGCCTTGACTGCTTAATTATGCAGATTTTTTTTGTACCCGCCTGCCTGTAAAATTACTGTGTCTAACCTTTTTTTTCTCCCTCCTCTTTGCACCATGCTGGCCATTCTAATGAAATCGGCATAGGGGAAAGGGCCTGATTTGCAGTTATGGAGGCTGGATCGCACTGGCAATCTGTCCTTAGTGGGAGTTACAAAAGAAGTCAAATGCCTTCATCTGGTTCTCCCCTCTCATCCCCAAGGTGATTGAGTTCACTTCCTGATGCTTCCCAAGTTTTCCTCGGGCTGTCCAATCAGCACATCCACCAGGGAGCCCAGCCTAGCTTGCAACAGTCTCCGTATCTAGTTACAGCCCCACCAGGGACAGTCAACTATCCACCCCCAAGCCTTCAGATGAAAACCTTTTCTAACAAGGCCGCCCAGCGCCAATGAAATAACACACATCTGCATATCCACTGGGTCCCATGTTTCTTGTGCTCATGGATTATGTATCTTGCAGCCTCTAATAAAGAAATGCAGTTCTTTGTTTAATGTTTATCTTGTGCTTGTTAAGCAAATGCTAATGTTGTATCAGAATGCTTTAGTGCTATTTGGGTTTTTGGTGATTTATTACAAGACAATCTGCTGTGAAGTAAATTTAGAGGGGAGGGGGAAGAGGAAAAAAAATCATTCTGGCTGAAAGAGAGAGAGAGGGAGAAGGGGAGAGAGAGAAAATGGTTTGACAGGAAAGGAGCAAGAGGCAGAGGGGAAGACAGAGAGAGTGAGACGGGAGAGTGAGCGCAACAGCTCCTGGTATGACTTCCCTAACCCCCGGCTGACATGCCCACTTCATCACTAGCCAGTCTGATACCTGGAGGTACAGAATCAACCGACTACGATTTCCAAAAGGGATGAGATGATAACTTCCCCTTCAGTGATAAGGTAAACAGTGTCCTGAAGGGTAAACAAAAAATAAAAAAGACCCTTTTGTTTTCTGCCTTTGTGCCCTGATGGTTAGCACAGTGCTGTGTTATTCACAGACCACAGGGAAGCCCCAGATTTAATTGTTCATGCCTGGCTCTGCTAGAAATGGGCAAAAGAGAATATGAAGGATTCAGAACACCCTTCTCCAAATTATTTTTTCTTCCCTCCCCTCTTCAGGAGGGCGGGAGAGGAGATTTGGAAGCTGATGAAAAAATGAATGTCCTCTATTTACCCTTTGGCAAGACAGAATATAGATATCCACAGTGTTAAGTACTCCTGTCAGTCTCCGCTCAAATCCTTCAACCCTGTTTTGAAAGAAGATGTAAGTTCTGGAGTTCTGTTTATTTTTCTTCTACAAATGAATCAGGATCAATAAAACACGGATCTCTAAAAGGAGGAGACTTGAGTGCTACCTAGAAATGCAGCTGCCCACATACCCCCCTTTCCTGATACAACATCTTTTTTAGCAACTACCCTTTGTCACAAAGATCAGTTGATTTTAAGGACTGCATGAAGTAAGGTTGCACAGGGTCCCTGGATCAAACCAGGATTACAGCTTAAAACAACTTTGTGAGTAAACAATTCTACACCTTCAACATGATGGAAGCCCAAAAGATACAGGTAGGTTTCAATATGGAGGAGGAATATCCTGAAACCACAGAGCTATTGTGCAGTAGGGCAGTAAACTGATGTTCGTTCCCTTTGCACACACATGCGTTTTGAGCACATGAATGTCCCGTTCATTGCTGCGCTCCTGTTCTCTGAGCACACCTTTACCCCACGGTCTGAGAGTGCGGTAATACATGAATACATCACACTGCTGCACCTATAGATGTAATAAATTAGTAATTGCAAACACTCAAAATTTTAAAATCTTACATTGTTTATTCTGACCGAGTAAACCGGCACTAGTGTAAACTGGTGCTCAGCCTCCCGGAATGACAACAATGAACACTGGAAGTGTTGTGTGAGATTTTCTACCTTGTCCCCTTTTCCCTGTGCTTTGATTTTCAAAAAATCATTTCAGCTGGTAAGAGGGACACTAGTTTTTGAACCCATTCAAATCTCTAGATAATCTGCTGAAACTGCTGATAAAACATGCCTCTTCATGAATACCAGATGGGTATTTCGATGCTATTTATTTACAAGGAGTTGAATTCTCATTTTGAACATAAAATCTACTATCATCAAATAGATTCATGTAAGATCATATTTGTTTTATTAATTTAAAGGGAAGGATTCTCTCTTCCATTAGCTAGCTCAGCCTGCTAAGTGGCTTAGGAACACAAACTTCATGTGTTTTTCTTCCACTGCCTTCTCCATTCCCTGCTTTCCTTCAACCAAATGGAGTAAATTTTCATCTGAGTGGTATACTTAATTTTTTTGTATTTGGGATATTACAATATCAAGCCATCATGAGCTAAACACACTCTGCTAATGCCCCATTTATTACTAGTACTGAATACAGTTCAAGGTCCTAACTGTAATCTTTTAAAGCCCCTAATGACCTAGGGTTGGGCTGCATTTGAGACTTTCTCCCCACTTACAGTCCACCAAGAAAATTGAGCTCAATGGGAACACTAAACCTGACAGTGTTCCCATTTAAATCCTTTAGAGCAAGGGAGTTTCTCCATAAGCTGACTGTAGAAGTCTCTATCTGACCTGCTGACTTCAGCCGACTCTACACAACAGCATCACCATGAACTGGCTGCATGGAAACCCTGTCAGAGACTTCATTTCCCTCCTGCGGGCTCCATCAAAGCTACCTTTGGTAATCACTACAGCTGAGAACACTGCTCAGCATAAATTAAGAAAGAGGCTGAAGGACACAATGAGTCCGTGATGTATACGCTTGGCCTTAAATATAGGAAATCTTAAACTTCCAGCTTGCATTTGTTAAAGAATGTCCATTATAAATACGAGGCTTGACCTAGCAACTATCATTTGTGCACAGGTCACCTTACTGCAGTGGTAAAGTCATCTTCAGTAACCAGGCTGTGTAATTCCAGTTTCCACACCAACAGATTCTTATTCCACATCCCTAATGCATGTGTCCCCCATAGCCTGTGGTTCACCTGTATAGCTAGCCATGCTTTTAATCTGTGCTGTGTACCAGTGGCAGATGTAGCGTGGGAGATGTGCCTTTGTTAAATACCAACAATCCCTGTCCTCTTTTTTTTATTTTTTATTTTTATTTTGAGGATTTGAGAGTCGTACAGACATTTTTCACCAGTGTTTAAAAAGCATCTCCTAAAAGTCAAAAGTGACTGCTATGGATCTAAGCAGGAAAACTGCATAGGTATCAAACCATATTAGTGATGAAGATATAGCCTAAACACCCCTAAGTACCTGCTCATTTATTTCGTCTTGACATATCATATCATAGAATCATTGAAAACAGAGTTGGAAGGGACCTTAAAAGGTCACCTAGAGCATCTCCCTGCCTTAAGGCAGGATCAGCTATGCTGTACAATTTAGATGACCTCGAACTAACGAAGCAGAAAGGATGATGGCTAAAATGCCAGTGGATTAAGCCCAGTTCTGAATGTATTGATTACAAGGAAAAGAGCATTTGAAATCTGTTTTAAGTGTGCAAGAGTCAAAGAAAACAGGTGGTTAACAAGCTGGTTAATCCAGATTGTTTGCTTCAGGTGATGGAGTTAAGTGTTTCTGACTGTGAGGAATTATTTTCAGGATCTAGTCAGATCCAGATAGATATCTTGTGGCTGTGCAAGCTCTAATGGAGATATAGGGGTGTTTGATAGCTACCTGTCAGAGTCAATTTGCAAGAGCCACCATGAAGTTTTCAGTAAAAGTCTCTAAGAATAATGAATCTTTTCTGCTTGAATTTCAGCCTGTGATGAATTTCTGAAAGTGACAGGACACACAATAAAACCTTTGAGTCAAATTTAAGTGTCTCCTACATAGACTATATTACTTCTCTGTCAATATATGACACCAATGACCTACAAACACCTGAGGAAAGGGAGTGTGGCTCCAAAAATTGTCACCTATGCAATTTACCCTCAATTCTGGGGTATTATTGAGAGAGGATTCATAGGGTGATATAGCCCCTCCCCAACAGGTCACAAAGATCTTCACTGCAAGGTTCTGCCTTGTCATCAGTGTTGTAAATGTGTAATGGGAGAACCAGGAGACACGTAAGAAAAGCAACATAAATCACAGCATATTCAGCTACCAGGGTAGACACACGTGTAAAGCTCCATCCCTTCTGATGTGGACTGGGAAAGTATTCTACCTAAGCATCTCATAGGTATTGATGGACAGGGAAGAGACATCAGGTTAAAGCTCCGCCCAAATAAACCATGATAATTCTGCTTTTCTAAGTAACAAGGAAAAATATGTGGAAGTACATTGGCAAAAGGATTGTTAAGGCTTACCTTCTAAGCCTGTTTATTTGAAGAATAATTGTCCATATTAGCTATTCAGGTAACAGTGACTACTAGAGGCTCTTCTCATCATTTTTGCTTAGCAGGAAGACTTGTATTTTCACAGGTGTATGAGCTGATTGAGATGCTATCTGCCTTTGCCTTTGGAGCCAAGACATTTTTACCTATGGGGGTCTCACTGCAGGACCACACAGTAACCACAGGTACTGCAGACTACAATGCTTGAAGAACTACAGAGGCTGTCTACTGATGTCTAGGTAAAATTCAACTTGTTGGGTTTAAGCTGTAAAGCCCTAGCTGGTTTGAGCTGAGAGACGGCATTTTTCGTCATAGAAGAAGTGACAACTGTGGTCAGAAATGCTTAACTCACCAGCTCTATTTTGGCACAACCAGGCAAATACTAATGCCAGGAGATTTTGTTTAGGGATTTGTAGATTTGGAGTTTGTTATCCAAAATGGTTCAAGAGGATTGGAATCTGATTGATTTTGGAAATGGCCTTTCGCAAGAATCAGGCTGGCAATTTGAGTGGTCCATGTGGAATGGTCTGCAGGACAAGCCTTAGACTGGGTAACATTCTGGAACTGGGAAAGATCTACATGGGTTTGTTAAAGATTTAGTGAAGTTTATTCTACTTTTGTGCCATGAAATATGGTGGCAGCACAAAATCAGTCAAGTAAAATAAAAACAGTAATGTCAAACTTCAGAATGGCAGAACAGCCTAGCAGGAAGGAATCCTCCCTTATCCACCTCACCCATATTTACAGCACTGAAGAATCAGCAGATTGCACGACAGGGTCTCCTTGCTAGTCTCTCTATGGCAGAGACAGCCTGTAGGGTGAACTAAAGCGAATTGTGCAAAACTGCAACGTAAAGGAGAAAATGCAATTATTGACCGGTCATCTCAAACCCATATGTGTTATCAGAACTCAACAACACAGCATAAGACCTTGTTAATGACTGTGTTGGAACCCCATTGGTCTTGCTGACGGCTTCAGAAATAATGAGACAATATGTATCAGAAATGTCTGTATGAGTATCAATGTCTATGGGTATACATTTTGAACCTATCTCACAGTTGTTGGCAGATTCTCATTGGCAACACCTTGGAGTACTTGAATGGCATGGGTTATTTTTGGAGAGGGGCACTGTGTGGTAGGAGCAACAATATTGTCAGGAAGTGGCATTGGGTGGCCGCTATTGATGTTCCACCAGGAGGAATGAGAACAGCTGCAAACCCCATGTCGCAGCATTGGAAGCAGAATTCTCTGACAGTACATTACAGAGGGTGCAACCACTTTCAGCTGTATAAGAAGTGTCAGAAAATGGCAATCAACATTGTGACAGTTCTTTTGTTTTTAGCTGAATATTAAAAACAAACAGAAAAAGACCTAAAGCTTTCTGCATTATTCGAACTCCATTCGGTCTTAAACTATAAGCTCTTCTGTGTATTTTGCTTCCAGTCTCTGATGGGTCAGACTTTGGGATTTTTTAAGTTTAAAAGCCCAATCAAACAAGCCTTTTTTTTTTTTTTTTCTTTCTTCTATAAGCTAATATTGGGGTTGAGGGCCAAACAATATAATGATGCAGTATTACTTGCATTATTCCTGAAGCTATTTGATTTTGACAAGCCCACATTTGGTAATTAACATGAGAATGCCCCCTTGGGCCGTTCTCCTGTTAGCTAAAATATCTTATAAATTACTGTAATAAAAGGAAAAAGTGAACACACTGCCTGTCAATGTTTCAACTTATCTAGCAAGAAGAGGAGACAATGCCATGATCTGGAAACACGCACACGCCAAATGGATGCATAAATTACACTGTCTATGCCCATCTGAACCAGTCACCTGTCTGTCAGTGAAAAATATACACATAATAGTAGTAAAAGAAAAGTGCATTACTATTTGTGTAGTATTTCCATTGATATGAAACAAGAGAACGTCATGGTCCACAGAGGTACTTCTATCACCTATTTCAGCCCACTACCAGACAGAACCAACTGGTAGTTTGTTTTGGTAAAAATGGTTACCAGTGTAGAGCATATCAGATGTAATGCATGTCAGATCATAGAATGGTTTGGGTTGTAAAGGACCTTAAGACCATCTAGTTCCAAGCCCTCTGCCATGGACAGGGACACCTTCCACTAGACTAAGGACGCCTTCAACTAGACCAGGCAGGTCTGTCAGACATTGTGTTCATGGGGGCTGCCTGTGCTTGCGCCATTGGAAATCATGTTTCAAACAGTCCCTCACTAAATGTACCGTATCTACCATCAGTTTTGCAAATACATGCCTCTGTGCTTTGAACTTTGAGAACGACAGCCCAGCAGCTAGACTTACAAGGCAATTCTGCTGTCCTGTATTCTGTGGCATAGTATCATCCTGCAGCAAACATAAAAATCCACTGCTAACATTAAATGTATTCAAAACTGGGTGCAAATAAAAACCACGTGAACACACCCTGCATATTCCAATGCAGCAGGCTGAACGTCCTTACACAACCTGTTCAAAATAATAGAATTTGACATGAAAGAAAGTGCCTATTATAATGCTTCCTGGCAGGTACAATATTTTCCTTTATTTATGAATGCAGGTGCTGGAAAAAAAAAAAAAAAAAAAAAGAGATATGTGAAGGTTTTTTCTTAGAAACATATTTTACGTGTTTTCTCTTCTGATTCAAAAACTCCTAATGCAGAAGAGCAGGGAAACTGGAGGGAGAAAAAAGCTATAATTTATACAGGGCTTCTTCAGTCTGTCCATGTGGTTGTGAGAGTGGATGTATGGGGGATGAACAGAACAGACAAACTGGTAAGGAAGCTACATGACTACTCAAGGGGTTTAATTCTTTCCAAACAAACACATTAATTGAAAGCACCAAACATCCCCAAATAATCTCTGTGACAACTTACTGTCTAGGCTGTTTGTTTTGATCAAAGATTTGCCACCTTCACTAATACAAAGTACCCGATTTCTGCAAGAGCAATAGTTTTCAAGTTCGATTCTTGAGGGCCCTTTTTATTCTGTTAAAGGCCTTGCAAAATCAATGCCTATAAATCGTAGACTTATTGATAAAAATTCTGGGGCATGCAATTGAATGTAGATCAAAAAATGCTTGTGTTTAATCCATAGTAGACATAATTCGCTGAATTTTAAAAGGATCTGATCCAAAGCAATGTCATGTTCCCAGCTCTGTGCCACAGCCTAGTGACACTTGATCATGAATATTACTGCCTTCTCCCTGTGACAGCTGAGACACAACGCAAGCCAGCTGAATTCCTCCTCTAAAGCCACCCGCCTATAAAAAGCAGGACAATACAGGAAGCTCCCTTGTCCCAAAGATTCTGTACTTTGTATAAAAGAGCCTTTTATACATCAGGCTGCAAAGTTGTCACGTGCAGCGTACTAAAACTTACAAATGATCATTTCACCTTTGCTTTTTCTACAGCAGACAAAAACTTAAGGCGTAATTCTCTTCTGGATGGGTTTTCCAATGCCTTGATGCTGCAGTCTCCAGGCCAGAGGTAATGAGGGCTGCACAGCGTACAGTGCCATAGCTCCAGCTTGGTTAGATCAATGGCCTACAATTACCTACAAACAAGTCAGACACCAATCAATGGTTTGTTATTTCCTGTACAAGTTGCACAGGGAAACTTTCCTAGGTCAGGCAAAATCACAGTGGAGGCAACGGCTGCACCTGCTTGCACTGCCTATCATGCCAAAACACCTTATGAGTAACCTTGAACGTCCTGTAATATGGTTAGAGGCCACAGGGACAATCTGGGTTCCTCAGATGAGCCTGGCTTTTCTGGCCAGGCATCAGGTCCTAAGGGACCTCTGCCATTATAAGTTGGAAAACCTAAAGGATGCTAACAAATAAAAGGAACCTTGCTCGAACCCCAGAACATGAAATTCCAAACCTGGGCACAACATGGCACCACAGCACAGCCTAGCTCTGAAGTTTTATTTCTACAGCTACCATGGCAGTAAAAGCTGCAATATGAGCCAAATCCATTCCCATGGATTCATTTATTTTTGGGGGATGTCAAAGGTGCCAGATTGATAGCCCTGGCGAGCAACATTTTCAATTTCTCTGCACACCAGGCACAGCACAGGCAGCAGCAGTGCTAGCCTCCTGCCCGTGGTTCCCATCCAAGCCTCCTCCGTCCTGAGAGGGACCACCTAGAAGCAGTGCAGAGCTGTCTCCATATTACCTAGAGCTATTTCTGTGCAGTCAGCCTGTGTCCTCTCTGCTGTGCTGCAGTCAGTGAAAGCACCACCCACGGCAGATGTGTTTTTGTGGGGAACATTTGTCTGCTGAAAACCGGAATGGGAACATCAACTCATTTGTGCACAAGTCATCAAATGTCTAGGAGATCTTAACAGCTGTGCTCACACCACCAAGGTGGTATGACCTGGCAATGGAAATTCTTAATGCTCCCATCCCTCATTGTTCCTGTTGTGTAGTGCAGACGGTGCACCTACTTTTGTACAAAGACACCAGACACAGGCAGTCTCAGGCACAATGCCACCCGTTTCCTCAAACACTCCAGACGTTTTTTTACCTCTCCTGCAGACACGCATGCACACATGCCTGCTCCCTACTTTTTTGGTGGTGCCTCTCATGTTCAAAATGCCAACTGATCACCTAGGAACAGCTCCTCTCTACAGAGCTATCATCCCAATTTTGAAAAAGAAGAAAGGCAAGGAAAAGGGTTAGAGAATGCCACTTGATCAAATACGCACACAACTACGCTGACATAAACATGCCTCCATTGCTTGTAATACTTTTTTAAAAGTAGAGGAGCAGAGCAGGAGTCCTGCTGGATTTCCCTTAGCAACCTGACAGGAGCCCACAAGGTCAGCTAGCAGGAAGCGTAGAAAATTATACAGTGGGGAATTATCAGCTAAATTATTTCACTATACTCAGGATTTTTACTGTTCCTCCCAAGACAGTGGCCTCTTGCTACTTGCAATAGAAGCAAGAATGAAAGGACAGAAATGACAAAAGAGATCTTAAAAATAAAGCATGTTTTATGTGCCTCCTGAAGACGGTGACTTTAATGCCCAGCTCATTTTTTCGTGTTGATTTTAGATCAAAGGCCTGATCCGTAGCGTCACTAACATGCACAAAAGAAGCTGCGTCTATGCGCACACAGCTGCATGTACCCACGCAGGTGCATGAAGGTGACTTAAAATTCACCTTTCCCTCTTCCAGTTCTGCTGCTGCCTCCAGCCAAGCCCGCGCCAAGCTACAGCAGGCTGTGGTCTGCTCAAAATCCAGGCTGCTTAGAATGAACCTGGGAAGCAGGGCTGCAAAACCTGCCTTTGCTCTTACCCTGGGATGGAAGGGGAGAGGTGTGAGGTCTACCAGCTGAACCTTCATCACTTGAGGACCTATATCAAGAAAGGCACAGGCTCCCGAGCCAGCTCTGCCTGCTTTAAGAGCTGCTCATGGGTGTTCTATGGGGTGGGGGTGGGGAGTTCCCAGTATTAGATATGTCCTGGTTCTGAGGGAGGAGGAACAGAAACCTGGAAGACAGCTTTACAGTGTGGCTCGTTTCACAGACCTGCGAGCATGATTTATCAATTAACAGGTAATGAAAAAAAATTCCCTGCAATTAAAGGCTTGATTTTGCTCAAACAGGAAGCAGCACCATGCCACCGTGTACTCCTGAGAGAGACAGGCAGCTCCTGTCACTAATGTGGAACACAGCTAATCTTAACAGATTCAGTGCAGGCCCCTTGAGAGATGCCATGTTGATGAAGGAAGATACGGTAGGGAGCCCCCCTCCCTCCCCACAGGGCCTGGCTGATTGCAGAGCAGACAGAAAGGTGGAGAGAAAGCATGCTCCGTTGTTTTGTAACAGTGTTGGAGGCAAAGGCAATGTCCGACTCCAAAAGACCATTTCTGCTTGGTTATTCTTTAATTTTGGTATCAAAATATTCTCTTTATTTTATTTTTTCCTTGTGATTTTTGTTATTTATCTATCTAAAAAAACCCAACCCTGCGCACTTTTAAGAAATAATGTATAGATGTGTATTTGTTCTGCAGAGTGAATATATGTGTACACACATATATACACAATATACGTGTATGTGTATATGTATATACCAGCTTAGTTAAAACCATACTCTGTAGAGTGAATATACTTCTCCACATTCTTTTTTAAAAGTGTGAAGGCTTTTAATAGATTTCACAGGATACAATGCATTAGAGTTACTCAGGCAAAAGTCAGACCAAATTAAGACAGATGTTTTTCTTTCCTGCTGCTTGAAAAACCAAAAATACAGAGAACTCATCAGGAAAACAAAACTAAACAAAAAAAGAGGGAAAAAGGACGAGTAGCCAGAATTTTGTAAATACATTGTTACGGATGCGAGGATATTTTCCCATTCCAGATCCTAATTCTGGTTGGAACATGGCCTTGCAAGAAAGAGCTGGGTATCTGAGCTGATCTGCCTCTCTTGCAATTGAGTCAATAGGTTGAAAATTACCTCTGTTTACCTTCTGTAATATATGTTCTGAATGGTTCTGTTTATAGACAACATGTATCTATGTACCTTTGACTAAGTATTCACTTCTTGAACATCTTTGTCTAGCGGGATCTATATGCAATTATGTTATCACAGTGATGAGAAAAGTTAGGCTGATGGAATACTGAAAATACCATTACACTGGTAACAGATAACCATAAATTGCTGCTATTTGGAAAAAGAAACACACAGTATGCTATTTTCTATATTCATTAAAACATCCACATGCTCCCACATCACTGAAAATCCTCACTCTGTCCAAGGAGAAAAGGCAAGTCAAACAAGAGAAAGATAAGTAAAAACAAAGAAGCTGGGACACCCCTCTAGATAAGTCTTAGCAAACCATGAGTGCTTGCTGAGACTGCTGTATCACACATCAGAAGTAGCTGCCAGACAGCATGTGTATGGCTGATCAAAGACGCAAGGTACACTGTACTGATATGCTGCAACCATAAGCCCACTGAAACTGTGAAGAAGGTTTCTTACCCAAGTGTAATCGCATTCAGATCTCAAAATAGATAGAAAGGTACAGAAAACAGACAGTGATGTTGCCAAACACTCACCTGAGGCTGTGGTAATTGCTGGTCAATGTGAAAACATTTGAAAGGTGCCTGAGCAAAAATTGGAGGAACAGTAAGATGTGGAATTTGAGTTTTTCCAAAGACTGTGCAAAAGTCATACAGACCATCTTTTGGTATGTGTGCTCTTGGAATAGACATCTAATGCTAAAGACATAGTCAGAGCATACATCTGATTTTGGAACACCACCTAGTTGTGGTAGAAACTCACAAAACAAAGACCTACGAATGCCAAAAACACTTGAAGTGTTATTCATGGAAATACGTCTTTACACTAATCTCCAAACATTAAGCTTCCTTCAAAACATTTTCCAAAAGGATTGCTGGTTATAAACAACCTGAGTTTCAAGCAGGACCTGAGAAACAATTCATAGTGAAAAAATGTTTTCAGTGTTTCTCCCTCTTTTTCCTGGCTACTACTTTTTAAAGGTGGACTTTGTATGTGTTTATCATTTGCAATCCTTTGATAAATGTTCCAGTCAAACAAATTTTATCCCAGCATTTTTCATGTGGCTGGACTGCAGAGGGTCTTCCTAGCTGTACAATGCTCTCATTAGGCAGAGTGTTCTGGTTTTGGCTTTACTGATCAGCAGAGCAGGTATATCCTGCTTATGCACACAGGCCAAGAGGGAAGGAGACATTTTTAAGTTCCATCCTGATACCAGTGGCAGTCCCAACTTTGGGATCAGTAGCAGAATGTTTTCCCACTTCAAATACTCATGCCACAGGCTGAAATAGTTGCACAGAGAAACTCCTCTATTTGCACTGTGCAGCTCTGAAAGAGGAAATCAGGGATACGTTGTGGCAGGGCTGTCAGGGGAACAGAAGAACTATAATGTTCTTGCCTTTCATGGCAGGAGTATGCAGAGTAGGGCATCTTGAGAGGAGAGGTCACCAGGGACGAGTTGTAGCTGGTTTTATCTTACCCTTACACTGCAAAAAGAAGATGGGAGCAGAGGGAGTCACTCCTGTGAGATCTTCTCTAGGAAACTGAGAAGGACAAGTACAAAACTCACAATGGGATAAAAAATTCTGTGAAAATGGTTCCTACCATCAGTTGCTTTATGGCTAATGGTATTGGCTGTGGCCCTCTTTCAGCTTCTTTCTCCACTATCCCCGTCCTCTCTTGCCTTCTGTTGACTGGGATGGCTGTTACACCTGAAACCAGTTTCATTTCCTCCTAAAATGCTTCTTGGTTAGGTGCCTGAAATATCTTCTCCATTTGTTTTGTTTGCTAAAGTGGCATTTAGAAATGGACTCTAACATGCTAGCTAGAAGAATACTTCAAACATAGTGTCTGAATTCATCAAACTGTGATTCAGTGGACTTAATAGAAGATACAGTGTCTATTATTCAGAACGAGGACTCTCTAGTACATTCCTCCTAGGAAGACAGTATACCTTCACTTCCAAACCCCTCAGTCCAACACGTTTCTCTAAATTACGCAAATTCCCCAGCTTCCTAGCACAGCTTTTAAGAAGGGTCGCTCTCTGCTTACTAATCAGGCATGTGAATGGCTTTCCTTTAAGAAAGAAACTTTGAAAACACATGAAAATCTACTGAATATCAATCATTATGGAGGTCCCTTTAAACTCTGTCGTAATACTCAAGAGAAGGCTTCCTGCTG
>NW_009925153.1:52569-70069 GCF_000696875.1 Nestor notabilis
ATCTGCAGTTTCAAATGTGCAACCTTTCTTTAACTGCACTGACACTCCTCTGTTTTCTTTTTATTTGGGGTTGATGATTTTTCCACCCAGAGATTACTTATTTTGGACAACCATTTAACATGGTCCCAACATTTGCCCTGCTTTTGTGCTGAAACAGATTTATTTAGTTTCTGGACCTAGACCTGATATCCTCCAGTTAAGAGACAGGATTAAAAATAAAAATAAATCTACAAAAATCACAGACTCTCCCATACATTAAAAAAATAACACATTTTTGAGCACTCTTCAAAAGCAAGGGACTGACATCTAGGGAGTGAAGCTTAGCCCTGGAAAGGACATAACAAAGGGTGAGTAGTGGTGTAAACTTCCTTATGGTTCTCTGCTAAAAGATCCCATTCCTGATTTGGACCACTCCCAGAGATAAGGCAGCAATTCACTAGGTATGGGTGCCACTTTCTCCTTCATGTTACCCACCACTGACAGGATCATAACCCTGGGAGGGACTTTATGAAATCTCTCCCTTCATCCCTCTGCCCTGCAGAAGGATTAACTCTTTCTGTGTCCTTCCTGCCCAGCTATTTGTTACCCACCTCTTTCAAGCAGAGCCAAGCGCTACAAGGTCTTCTGAGGTGCCCAGAGACAGATGCAGTCTGATAGCCAGACCTGCCAGCAGATCTGGCCATTTGCAATGCTTTGCAGGCTGGCTCAGTGGCCATACGGTTGTTTGGATGATATTTCCATGGGATTTATCTTCCACCTTCAAAAACAACCAACCATACGAAAGGCTGCCAAATGCCCCAAATGTAAAATCTTTACACCAAAATGCTCCGTGTAGGACATAGTGATTTATTCTTGGCTACTTCTAAAGAACTGTGAAAGGAAAGAATATTAAAACCTCAATTCAGATGATCACAATTTGAAAAACAAAGATAATCCAGAGTTGTATTATAATTTTTATAGGTACAATTTGTACCTATCTTTCAGTAGATGAGAGAGGTGGCACAGGAGAAACGGATCATTAAACAGTAGTGTGAAGCCAGGGAAATTAACCAGCTGCTGTGAAAGCCACCTCGCTCTGTCTCTGAGCGCGCGACAGACACGGCGAGAGGGAAGGAGGGAGGAAAAGAGAGAGAGGTGCCAATTGTACCTATAATGCAATAATTAAAAAAACTCTGCCTACTATCTCACCATAATGGCTTGCACAGGTTAGATCAAAGAGACGCTGCTGCTCACAAAGGGGCTTCTCTTTGCATAAATATGTGCGCTCGCAGGTAGAATATTCCAGCCAATTCAAATGTCTAATATATAGCCAAGAGTAGCCTGTAAAGAGTACTGTTTTGTAGGGTTCTCTCTCCTCTACCTGCTGCAAAAACTGTCTTTGAAAGAGGAGAAGTGGTGAAGCTGGTAGTGGGAAAGATGGGGTGATATTTGCTTGACAAGCATCACTCCAAGCACATGGAACTCGCTACTAACAGCTCGCCCTATGTTACACACATGGTGGGTACGCACTGCCACCGAGCACATTTCCAGACATGTTGGGTTACTCTCAGTTAGCCATAGGAGGCACAATTCGTATTCCACGTGCCCCACTAAGAAAACTTTCTTTTGTACAGAGTCAAATGAAGGGACTGTTTCCATCACTTGCTTTTGCGCTTCCAGCTCTAACAATAAAAGATGGCACAAAACACTTTAAAGAAGTAACATATGCGTCCTTGGATTATTGTGCCGAAGAAAGAGATAAAACAGGAACAAAGTAACAAATTATATTGTCAGAAAAAATGTGAACTTTTTGATTGGGGATGACATTTATTTTAAGTGTGCAATGACAGCAGGGAATCTGTCAGGGTAAGACATGGCAGAGGTTTCAACGTTTGTTAAGAGCGTCATGGGAATTTAACTAAAACTGTTAAAACTGACACTATTGGCTTTTGTTAACACATTAGGCATGGGAAAAGTGCCAGTCAGCATATCCTCCATAGCATCAGTTCAGTTAAATCATCTGGAAGATGCATAAAACTGGGTGTGATAATAAATGCAACATTTTCCACACATGGGTAGAGGGAGTAGAAGAGGACAGGACCATTTTGACAAGAACGAGATCACTTTTAAAAACGTGCACCTGCTTTGTAATTTAAAAGCGTGCGAGAGGGAGGAAGCAGTTTTAGGAAAAAAAAAATAAATTTAAAGACAAGTGAAGCAAACTTACTAAACACAACACAAACAGATTCTGCGTAAAGTGCTTATAGTAGAAAATAACTTAATACTGGAGTGTATATTTATGGAATTGGCTTGAGTACAATTAAAGCACTGTCTAAAGCATTCCACTTTAAAACAGACTCAATTACCACTTCATAGTTTGGCTGGCAGACCAACAAAAACAGAATGCCAGCCATTTACTCGCAAGAACAGGAGATACATTAATACAAATACAGCGGTGCCCCAGCCGGAGGATTTGAACAGAGCTTTGAGGACCTGAATCTCCTGCAAAATATCCCACTCGGAGACAAAACCCCAGAAATCTGCTTGGTGAATGCAAGGACCAAATGTTAATGGGGTGAAAGACTCCCACACTCTACTATGAAATCTCCTTACACAAATAAATGCTAAGAACGAATCAAAGCTCTGCATTCTGAAAATGCAAAGCGTATTACATAGATCTAACCATCTCTATATGAAGAAGCATGTGAAATGGATATATTTGCTGTGCAACCATCTGTGACCAAGCAATAAGTGAGGTCTAAAACTACTGAGTCAATCTCATTGTAAAATAAACTGATCAATGAGTGAACAAAATAAAAGGGGAAAAAAAAAGAACCAAACCCAAAGAAAAAGGGGCTTCTGAACACCAAAAGCCATGGGATTAGAAAATAATCAGACTGAAATCACAGTTTCTTGTAGAAATGAGACACCACCAGATAAAAAAACATTTTAAACAATCACTTTGCCATTTCCAGGGTGTTCCAACTGCAGCACAGCCATTTGCTATTAAAATGACTGGTTTTACTTTCCTAAAGTCCATATGCAGGGAAGTTTCTGCTCATCTGCTGCTGTCTGCTTCAGCTGATAAAACACAGATGCAGAATTAAGGATAAAAACATGGAACGTGGCTGCCAAGAATTGTTCATTCAGCCATTCCGACATAACCTCGTGTAGTCTGATCCATTCAGCATTTACCTAAGTGCTGCATCTAAAAAAAAAATCCCAAAAGTGGGAACATATGGAAGCTTTGGTAATGACCAAAAGAACAATATTTTTTGGCCACGCGAGCAGAGCGGTATGTCGCCTCCCGACTGGTAGGAAAGCAAGCGCAGCACAGACATAACCTCATTACATACTGGAGACTTCCACCCTTCGAACTTTCAGCAGACTCATTTCTTAGAGCCTTCAAGCTCTCTCATCGATCCATGGCCATTGCTATGCACAAGGCAGCCTCGAAGGGCATGACACCTGTGGTATAATGCCATACGTCTCAGAAGGTTTTATTATTTATTTTTAAATGAAATCTAAATAGCTAAACATAGTAAGGAAATGGTTTTCACAGAGACTAGAGGACTGATTTAATAAAGATTACAGTCAAGAGATTACTGGCAGCTACAAAGAAACGCCAGACGCCAGGAAGTTTTGTGTACCACTGAAAGGTAGGACATTTACAGACGTAGGAGAAACACTGATTATGTGTATCACTGGGAAAGCTAAAACTAATGCCAGCGAGAGGCAGGCATCATTCCTATATGTCTTCATTTGAGGCGGTAAGGGCTAAGGAGAGAGAAGGGTCAAAGGAACACAGGCTTACACTGCTACCAGCTATACTGTATAATAATTTAATTAATTAATTGCACACATTCCCAACCTTTAGACCTACTAATGTGTTCTCAGATATTCACAGAGCTTTTATTCAATGCAGGACCTACAATACATTCTTTACTTAGAAGAAGAGAAGAAGGCTTGATTCCATTTCTGGAGAGATTTGCTCTTAATCCGCTAAAGGTTATGTTGGCTCTCTGTAGTATCAGAAAATTAAAAACGAGGCTTTTATTTTTATTACTCCACCACATTCTACTTCATCTTTTTTGCCTCAGACCTGGATATAAAGCAATCCTAATTATTCTGCAAAAGCTAAGTGGTTTCTTGGTAACTAACCTGGTTTACCAAATTAAAAATCAACTACATGCAAACAGGCACACGGCAGAGATAATTCTGTTGTGATCATCAGGTATGTAAATACCCGCAGCACTGCCCTTTCCCTGACACATGCCACAGAAAGCTACCGGCTGGAGCTGCCTCGGGGGGCAGCTCAGCTCTCCTGGGAAACTTTGAAAAATAATCGCTTTAATAATATGACAGGCCTGAACAATATGGGCCAGATTCTGCAGTTCTGCTCGGGAAGGACATCTACAGGAGCCTACTCCTCTGCACAGACAAGGACGTTTGGGTGGCAGGAGCGGACCTGCGTTTTCAGTACATGTTTCATTCCATTTCTTTTCTTGCTAATGGCAACAGACTGAAAATGCTCCAGTTCAATTAATGGGTGGCTGCAGCTCATTCCTCCCTTGAGATTTTAATCCCATGGGTATGACACCATGATAACAATTGTAACAGTGATGTCACACGAGGATGACTGTAATTTCTGGTAGGAAGCACAACTCAGTGTGGACTCTGAGCTCTCTCCCAGCATCTTTAGCAATAAAGGAAAAATAGAGAAATATAGAAAACCAGATAAATTGTATCTTAGGCTGCTAATGTATTTTTTCATATAGAAAAGGATTTTCCAAGATGACTATGAACTATACACAGCTTATAAAATGCTCCTCTATTTCAAATGCATTCATTTTTGACTTTACGCCTTGTTTAATAAATTATAATAAAAAAAGAATACCTACGACTCTGTTTTCATTGCTTGGTCTTTTTTTTGATGAGGAATGGGAGAAAAGGGTGGAAGAGAAGAAAGATTTCACAATTACTGAAGAGACTATGGGTAGCAAAAGTTGCTACAATTACCTGCAATAAATTCAACTGTCAAGTTTCATGCTACTGAACTTGCGCTGACATTTTATGAGCAAATTGCTCAATTTGTTCCTTCACTAATGTAATGCCATCATTTATTTCAATAAGGTAGTAAATATTTTCACTATTACATGAAACAACCTTTTGGTTGGCTTATAATTACAAGAATGATGCTAACTGAATTTCTTGCTTTGTTGCAATATCCCTTGTCAGTGCCATAGACCTCTCTGCTTCTCTTGTTTTTCTCAAAAGCAATTTAGAAAATGCTTGTATTTTAGACAAAAGGAGAACATTTGGTGAAAGAAAATTCATCATTAGGTATCTAGAGGTTTGTTAATAGAAAAGGCAACTCCCACAGTGTATCCTAGTGCTCAAGCCAGACACACATGCTCAGGACCAGCAAGCTGCCTTCACAGTGGGCCAAAAGTCATTATCATAATTTTATATTACATAGACTACATTGAAAATTTAATATATCCCAGCAAAAAGAGACAAAAGACATTTTGCATAATGCTTCTGTGAGCGCACTCTCTCTTGCTACTCTTTTAGCCACCCCATGCAGATAATCACACCAGGAAAAAGAAGTTCATTACCTAAGCCAAATCAAAATTAGGCTTTTCTTTTTGATAGGGAACTTCATTAGTAAGCCCTGTCTTATACAGCTGGGAGATTTGATGAATCTATCTTGGACTAATAATTCAGCACAATCAGCCACATTTCTGCTTTAAGTTTTATATCTTTGTTACAAAAATTGGAACTAAACATAGAGTATGCAGTCATATATCTACAAATTCATAGCCTATCTCATCTCATTTCACAGCATTTAAAACATGCCAGAGTGGCAGCATCACACTATGTTAGTAAACAGGTTCCCTCATTTCCATGATCGAGGCTTCTAGAGACTAAAAGTCCTAAATAGTTGGAAAATGGATTTTGCTCCTTGCTGCAGAACCATCAATTACATTACAGAATTTATTTTATGAAAAGGAAAGATTGCCTCCTTTGCCTCCTATTTCCCTTACTCCCCATGTTAAGCCCTTTCCTGATTATGACCCAGGTTATAAAACTAGCATCCTTTCCGAATTTCCAGAGGGCAGAAATGCACTGGGGTAATGTCTCATCTGTATTGCACTAAAATTAATCTCTAGAAAAGATGAGAAACAAAAGGTTCTGCTATCTGTAGATACATGGTTACAGATATGTAGGCACTGCTATGTAAGCAATATATAAATTGCAGAATACAGCTGGACATCTGCAAATCATGATGTTAAAGCGACAGTGACAGGATTCGGCTGTTCCAGAGCATGCCTGCTACAGGGTTGCAGGTGCCTGTACTGTCATCTGGGGCTCTTCTTTATGCATGTTTTCCCCCACAGACATGCCTGGATACTGTGCCCTCTCATCATATTTTCAGTGTAGTAGTATTTTTCATTGTCATCACACAAAACAATCTGCAAAAGTCATATTCACACAGCATTTCCAAAATGCTTTACATACGAAGGGAAAGTGCCACTGTGCCCATTTTAATGTTGTGACCAACTGCAGTTCACAGCAATTAAGTAATTCACCCAAGAAGACAGAAGAAATTACTAGAAAAGCTGTGGATGGCTAAGTGAGGATGGGTTGGTCAGCTTCCCCAAAACTATCAGCAATGGTCTCCTAGTCAGTGTGAATTACTGCAAAAATTCCTTTGGAGGGGAGGAAGATCTAAATATGCTGGAGTTGCTGAAAAAATAATATTATTCATACCACATCTTCTTTTACAATTAAATACAAATGGTTTTTCAGATTGCAAATGTGCCTTAGGGCGTGTCTCTGAACAAAGGTCCTTTTTTACACCTACAGACATTCATTCCATTGAATCCTAATATCTGTTATGCACACGTGTCTAAACACCCAGCAAAGATGGATTAGAATGCATAAATGCAGCTGAGTTTGTGGTGCAGGAGGGTGAACATCATGATCCTGACACAGAAGTCATCCACTTGTTAATACTAAGACACTGAGATGACACATCCATACACTCATGATGTGGCTGAGATAAGGGTGTTGAAACTTTCAGGATACCAGCAGTTACCCCTTGAATACACATTGGGGAAGACACTTATTATTACTTACAATGTCAGCAGTTCAGCTCTAGTCATGAAAACGGCATTAAAGCATGTAGGTAAGGTGGATGGATTGGAAAAGCATGGGCTGTAGAGAAAAGGTAGACCTCCTCTCCGACCTTTGTGCGTCACCAGTGGGGCCTTAGGTACAGTCCCAGTGGGTGAGGCTCATGCTGGCTTTCAAGCATAGAAGACTTTACAAGGCTGTATTGGGACACTAGGGTGCTAAATGGGGTGCTTCTAGCTGGGGTGCTTCTAGCTAAGTGATCTCTGAAGCACATTGTACTGGCATCTGGGGAGCTTTTGTGCAGACAGGCAAAGTCAACAGGGACATGTCTCAGGTCTCCCAAAATCTCGGTGGTGAAGAGGCACCAGTTGCCTCTTCAGCCCTGACCGGTGCAGGGAACCTGAGGGGCAGGCCTTCCTAAAAAGCCCTGGCTTCATCCAAAAGTGCTTATCCAAAGCTTTCAGGTGTCCCTCAGACCTTTAGATAAACTGGTTTACATTGTATAAACAAATCCCATTTTGGCTTAGAGCGTTTCTGACAGCCTCTCAAACACATGGAAATCTTAGGCTTGTCAAAGGTCCTTCATGTGACTCTCATAATGCAAAGCAGCCCTACATTTTGAAATATTTCCTTTCTTCTTGTTTTCATTGAGGAAAATCACAGAGAAAATCCCTTCAAATTGTCAACAGAATCACAGAAGAATGGCCGCAAAGAACTCTGTGTTTACTATCAAACACATAAACTGTATGTATTTAGACACTGGAGATTTATTACACATCCAAAGCCAAAACAGGCAGATTTACAATTATATCTCCCCTCACTACTTTCAATGTGAAAAGCACAAAATTCTTTCTGCATCTATTTAAATTTAACTTGGAATTTATCATAAAAATTTGAAAGCTAGCTTTGATTTACAATCTGATCAGCAAGCTGAATTTTCAAATATATGGATATATACATAGTTAATCCAAGTGCACCAAATCCAGTTCAGCTATTTTCTTTTTCACTAGATATCCATGTTATTAGAAGTACACAACTAACCAGGTTTCATGCAGTAGACAAAATAGCATTGTGGGATTACATTAGTCCGACAGCTGCTTTATGACTATAGCTTCCAGACCAATTTATTTAATATTGATCTTTAAACAAACATCAGTACAAATAAATTTGAGCACTCCAGTCCTGAGGTTTTGTATCTATAAAAGAGGCCAATATTCAGAGAAGCAGTTCTGCTTGTATTCCGCTCTTTGATTCCGTTTTCTTTGATCCTACCAGGTATCAAATACATCAATGCCAAATTAAAACAAATCCATCCTCAGATAAAGCTCTGTTTATAATCTTTCGTGCAGAAAGAATTTTTCTATCAATAACTTCCAGCAAGCATTTTAACTGATCTTTTTATTGCTTTATTCTGATTACTACAAAAGGCAGTGGTGCCATGTCCTGACTGAGTATCACGCTAAACTCTCTCTGGCAGAACTGTCAAGGAGGGCTTCGAGAACAACGTGCTCCATCTTTCATACTTTCATGCAGTTTTCCTCCTAACTACTTTCATCCAGCATCAGGAACAGGCCCAGCTCCCAGTGCCCCCTTGCTGAGAAAATTGCTGCACCATGATACAGGTTTGGGAGGATGATGTGAAGTCTTTTACAGGGCAACGGTTGACCATTTGGAGGAGGGGACAGCTGGGTGCTGAACATAAATAGCAAAAAAAAAACTTAGATAGGGAAATAGATAATGAACTCTGGGATTAGACACTCAATTCAATTAGGCGGGTATATATAAATGTTAGGCATAAACTGGTCCAACATAATTATTTGCACAGGACTTATTTGTGCCCTTCTTAGCTATGCCGAATGAGCACAGATACCAGATTCACTGGGGACACATCTTCCACTGGTGTGGAACTGGGCTAAAGTTCAAAAGTTTTTGGTCACAACTTACTCAGATCTGCCATCTGGCTTATGTGCACTGAGTTCTATGGATTATATCCATCTCCCAAATGGAATAAGTAGACATTTGTTGTGTCAGGAAAAAAAAGAAAATAAAATGAAAATCTGCTGTTCGTGTTAACCAGAAGAATGGCCGTTAGAGTCGCCCACGGAACCCTCAGCCCTCCCAGCGGTGTGCCTTTTGGAGGAGCCGATGTATTCCTTCAAACCTGCAATCTGCTTGACTCCAGTCATCCTGACTGTGGCTCAGGATGTGCCAAAACTAGGATCTGTGAACAGGAAGTCTTGAAGGAAATTAGGGCTTCAAAAAAATTTTGCTTTTGTCTGTGGTCTGTAGCTGTTTGGAGGAGGAGACTGGCTATGCAGAACTGACTGCTGCTGCAGTGGTACCTAATGGTAAGGCATGTTTATGAAGAGGAAGCACTGTTAAGAGGAAACACCCTTAATTTGGAATAGCTTCCAAATTAACATTACAGAAAAGACTGCATTTCTCCCCTCAAATACTGTGCATTGTGTTGCTGTGCTTGAGACTGAGAAAGGTTTCTTCTTTATATGTCAATGTTTACCAATAGATGTTCTCAATGTTTGTGGTGTTCCCTGCTAAGTAGGAGCAGGCTATGGAAGATACCAGCTCATCAGTCTAAGCCATCATTTTGAGTTTACCATGAGCCTTGATTTTGAAGAAGTCCACCAACCATTGCTGGTTGGTAAGCAAAACAAAGGAAGCAGCCATTGTTGTGTGGGGAAAAGGTTGGGTGCAGACAGAGTAAGACCAGAAGCCAGGCAGTAGTACACAGAACCATGCTGCAGAAACTGAGGGAAAACTAAGGGCATTTTTAAACTGCTTGCCTTCTGAAAACAAAAACAAAATCTCTCTCTCCAAAGTTTTGGAGACCTATTCCTACCATAACTTTCATTTATTTGATTTTGGTTGTTGTTTCCGCTAATCCTAATTTTTGAAGACAACACCACTCCCCCATTTTCTGACGGTAGCAGAGACCAGAGAGTGATTTGTGGGTGTAGACAGAAGAATGTGGTTGTTACCAAATGTCCCACTCATTTGGGTTACAGCTCTGCCCCCCACTAAAAATACGAAGCAAAACTGTTTTCCTAAGTTTGCTACCTACTGAATAAGCATCCAATGAAGAAATAATTCACCAGTTCACTGACTTCAGATCTGAAAGCGTGGTAAAATGAAAGGATAGAGTTATGAATCTGGTCAACAAATGTTCTTTTAAATACACCATCGATAAAAAATTGCATCTTATTTACTGCTAACAGTTTAATGCCACTGTTTTTTTGGGTTTGTCAACTATGATTCCTAAGGCAAAGAAAACACACTAGAGAGTAGTTTGTTGTTTGTTTTTTTTTTTTTCTTTTTGAATTGATGGCACTAATGACAGATCAGCAAACTATTATCTTGCTGTGTGATGCAGTAAATAGAAGGCTGCCCTATAAAGCAAGCTGCCATCTCAGAAGACTGCTTACAGTTCCACCCATAGGTCTGAACTACTCCAGATTTAATTTCACAAGGAGTGAATTCAGATTATTTCATAACCCTTAAAGATGGCCCCAGCCTATTTTTAATGTGCTGCTGGCATTTGTGAAAACAGTACAATTACCGAAGCTGTTGCTAAAACCCACAGCTACAGAGTACTACTCACCTAAAATGGTCTCTGGGACCATTGTGATGGAAAAGCTACTGACACTGCAGACTGTCCAAGAAAGCTATTGGAAAATCTATATGGTGCTAAGTCATAACATGAACTTTTTACAGTCTCTCTTTTTAAGGGAGCTACATACATATGGCATAGTAAGAGGCAACTCCTGACCGTTGAGTATTGAAGTCTATGGTGTATGTAAGCTTGAACAAGATGAAAAAGCAATTCTGGTTTACTCCTCACATTAATTGTGAGATAACAGCCAAATACAGTGTAGGAACCACACAGCCACGGTAGAAGGGAAGTAGTTCTTCTAATTCTTCAGAGTTCTTCGCCATTCTTACTTTGAGAAAACCCAAAGGCTCCTAGCTCTCCAATAATAAACACTTGGAGTTTCATTTTAATCATCACTGCTGTCATGGTGTACAACTTTGCCATTAAAAGCGTCCAAGAAGCTATGGCACTCTGCTTCCCCTCTCCCCAACAAATGTCCCTGTAGCTATTTTGGTGTTGGTGGAGAACAGTCTGGTTGAAAGGCAGAATAAAAACCTCTGGCCCTTGCTACAGAACACGTATTCGAGCTCCACAGGGTCTTTGCTACTGAGACTCCACAGGACCCTGCTGAAACTGTCTGTCTAGTTCAACTCCGCACAGCCTCACTCCGGCTAGGCCTTTGGATCAAACCCTTCTCATGTGAACACAGAGAGCGTCTGTGAAACTGTGGAGCAGATGTCTCCACAGAGACTCACAGATGCTGTCAGGACGGAACTTCAGGCTCAAACATTTGATGCATTTTAAAGAGGGATTCAGAATCAGACTCAAGCAGACAGATTGATCGTCTAACACTTCAAAGGCTTGAGCAGAAGTGTTGTTATATTTTTCCTTTGTGCTTCCCCCCACCCACTGGCACTAATGGAGGTGACTTGTGTTTAACTTGACATGTTGTGTGGGGCGTATAGAAGGGGACTTCCACCTTCCAATTAAAGGAGTCAGGCAAGAATCATTAGCTGAAGCAATGGAACAGAATGTGGGGCTGAGGGAGTTTAACACAACTGCAGAAAATGAATGCCTAATGCAAATGCTGCTTTACTACACTTGGCTCTTGTTCTGACCAGGCATGTGCAGCCTAGGCTCGACTTCTAAGTCATTCATTTCAGAGTAGGTAGGTAAAGAAAATCCCAAAGTCTTACAATGCTTCTCCTACTCCCCATCTTCAAGGACTAAAACATGCTACAAGATAAGACTATTTGTCTCTCAAACAATTCACAGAAACTATTACGTATGTTCTCAATTAATGTATGTGGTGGTTGGGTATGCTTGTATGGGATCTGGGGGCTTTTTGGAGGGCAGGGAAGGGCATTTACAAGTCAGTTATTCAACAAAAATTACATACAAAAGGTTGTCTGTGAAGAAAAATAAAGTAAAATGGGGAGGAAAGGGTGAACGATTTCTACTCCTCCTCTAGGAACATCAGTAAGTCTGTGCTTAGTCGAATTTGCAAAGCTGAAACCAAAGAAAGGAAAAATGAGGACAGTCAGAAGTCCAGAACAGACAAAAGGGGAGCAGGAGTACTGATGATACAGAACTACATGCATAAAGATATGACTGGAGATGTAGAAATAATTCTGGAGAAAAGGGATTTGCCTTCTTTCAGCAGCTGCCATTTTGACACGTTTTACTATCTTAGATACAACTCCTAGGCATCCCTCTTGTCCTGAAGAGAAAGACTTGTCTGCCAGTTAGTTCAAAGGGGACCTTTCATCAGTTGGGTTGAGCTGTGAGTTAGTGATGGGCATAAGTGCTTTATTGAAAATATCCCTCCCTCTCCTGTCATCAGCTAGGGGAAAACAAAAGAATAGAGGAAATACAGCTATAAGTGTGGAGAAATACCACTGAGATTATTAAGGCAGGCTTCAAACAACTCAAGGGATTACATGAACTACACAGGAAAAAAAGATCTGCTGATGCGAAGAGGAAACAAACTGCCTAAGACAAAAGTCCAAGTGTCTATCTTTCTCTACCATGTATTCTCTGGATCAGTCCATTGAATATCAGAAACAATGTAAGACAAACTTCTCCACGAAAAAAGGAGAAATGGGGATAAATGCTACAAGACAGAAAAGGTGTTGATTCCACTGGTGTCAATTTAATGAGGAAACAACACAGGATTGTTAAAGGAAGATGCCAAAGCACAGTCCAAAGTTTTGAGTCAGAAGGTGTATTGCACAGTTACTACTTAGAAGAAAGTTTGGGTGTCTTGTCAGGCAGAGGCTGGGGAGAAGGTCAGTTCCAGTGATGTCCCGGCTAGGTCCATTGCTATGTGGGGTCAAAGAGCTCAAGGGAACAAAGCACAGAATAATCTCAGCTCTCTCTCGTGCGTGATAGTAACAGGGCCCGATCAGTCATGAAAAGAGGCTCTTAGGCACAAAGGAAAAGCCTCTACTATCACCTGCAACAAAGGCGCTGAAGGAATTACATGTCTGAATATTTTCATTCAGCAGACTAGGAATTAGAGATGGCTCAAGGGGACTTAATTTCAACTGCAACCTTTCCTTCCCCTCAGCAATCCTGTTTCTAGGGTATATGTTAGTGCATAAAAGGCCTGCTGGGAGACTAGAAGGGTAGGGGGTTCTTGTCTGTCCGCTGACACAAGTATCTTGGGAATAGCTGTCATCCTGTTATTAAATATTTAAATATTTCAAGAGCAAGCTAGATTTATCAACCTCTGGAAAGAGTAATCAAGAGAATGAAAGGTAGACAAAAATAAAAGAGAGAGGTTGGTTATTTTGGGGAAAGAAGATGGGATCACCAGAGGAGAAAATATGCAAAGAGGGGAAAAACTGGCAGGGAAAATTGATGAGAAAAGGAAGAATAATGAGCGACAAACAAAAGGGAAAGCACTGAAACAATACAAAAGAAATAAAAAGGAAAACAGATTTGGAAAACAAGCTAGGGCAATACCTGAAAACTGCGCCTGTATCACTAAGAAAAACCAAGCAAGCAAGCAAATAAAAAGCAAGGAAGCAATACATAAATTCTGGATAAGGTGGTCAAGAAAATCAAAAAGCAGCAAAAGACACGATAGGGCAGGTATAGAAAAAAGAGAAGATGAATGTCATTGAGAGCGAGAAACATTCCAATGATGGGGAAAGGTGTATTTAATGATCATAAACAGGAAATAAATGTATTTCATTCATTGCACTATTTTCCTGCCTGACTGCTAAAACACAGTTTTCTCCAGAACTAAACACAATACCTAATGACTTAACTTAAACACAGTTTATGAGGGTCAAGAAGATGTTTTGCGGTTCTCCTGTCCTTTTTAAATGTACACCTGACAGCTGTAGCAAAGAAAAATATGTGGCACAGAGAGCTGGTGAAATGTATTTCATCCCGAGCCTGTCAAACAGGAGTCTGAGACAGAAAGGGGTTCTGAACAAAAAAAGAAGGTAACTGAAGTGGTAGTGGCAGGGCAGCAGCATCGCTCTATAGACACCATTCAAGTGTTTCAGTTGGTGCTTTGGGAAGAGAAGCCCTGGAATGATGGTGACCACTCATTAGGGTGATGGGACTCCAACCCCCTACATAGTTGGAGAGCCATGATCTAAACAGCTTAGGCTAGTCAGGGAGCCAAAGAGGCCAGTTCAATTTTAACAGCATTCAGAGAGTGTTTTCAGCTGCACATCTCAACGCTCCTTATAACCAGTATTTAAATACCACGGTAATCATTTTACAGAGAGCGAACTACGACCACCAGGGTGCCGTAACTCATCCAAGGTAACAAAGCAGGTAGCAGGCTAGGAAGAGCTCCAAATTCCCCACCCTGTGCCCTTTCTGTTTTATCCATGGACTTGTCAGATTCTCCTCCTAACATCAGCCTCAAAAGCTGCAAATGTTACAGGCTGGAAGCTGAGTATGCAAAAGCCAGTACGGGTGGGAAGGCAGCTGTGCAGTCAAAACAAGTGTAGCCCACAGTATCGTGGGGGAAACTACCAGAAATAGGCCAACACAGTAAAAATAAAACAAAAAAAAGGAAAGAGGGAAGGGGAAAGAAGTCAAGGATTGTTCAACAGAGAATTAAAAGGCGTTTATTTCATCCTGGCAAGGATAATCTAAACACTATTGTGGTTAAATGTTTGCCTACTGCAGATCGTGTTACAGCAGATTTTTCTATTCAAAGGGTTTGTTAATGGCTTTGCTATTCCTTGCATGGGTCTTTAAAAAAAGCACATGCTATGAATGCAATATCTTTGCTTTTGATGCCAGAGATTGTGAAAGGAAAGTTGGGAAAGAACTGGCACACAGAAGGAAAGCAGCCAGCCCATTTAGGAATACTCCATTAACTCATAGGAGAAGATTCCCCCAGGACACAGTCCCAAAGAAGACCCCTGGCGAGTTTAGGCTTGTATATCATTTGTCCTATCCAGAGGGCGAGAGAGTTAATGATTATATAGACACCTTGCTGTGTTCAGTATCGTTTGTGCCTCTCGATCAAGTGATGCAGATTACAAGGAAGAGCAGACTGAGGGTTCAGTCAGATGGGAAGTAGAGAGAAAGAGAGACACACAGAGCCCCATACCCCTGCCCCCAATCACACACAGAGCTGCTCACATGTTACCAGAACACCATGATAGATTTCACTTGCCACTTAAAGGTTTTAGACTCGAGGGCAACATTTACATAGATAAAGGTACGCATATGTGTTCTGTCGCATTGCACTAGTTACTTGAGGTGCTTGGTACATCCCCATAGTGGATGCATAGGCAAAAATCCAGATTAAAAAGAGGGTCGAAAAAATCCTCCTACCTAATTAACATAGCTTTTTGTCTAAGGAAGCACCAAACATCATGGCATTTCAGGAGTTATTGATGGCATTTGGGGAGGTTACCAGGGATTTCATGGTCCCTACAGCAGATGATAAAAGGGGGAGGGGGGGAGGGAGAGCAGAGGGTCCGGGAAAACTTATTAAATTTTGGGCATCAAACTGGATTCAAGGAGAAGAGAATCACACTCCGCAAGGGACTGGGGCAAAAATCCTATGAGATTACTGGCTCAGCTGTGGCAAGCTAATAAGGTTATTCTGAAGCAGATGCAGTCGTTAATACAGTGGTGGCATGGGGATCTCCCGAGAGGGGTCAGAGCCATGATAACTCACAGTAGAGTAATGCGCAATATATTTGTGGACAGATCTTGTGATGGTAACTAAATGAACCTGTGTCAGCGCTCTGTCATTTAACCCACTTTATTCTTAATCCCATTTCGGCAGTGTGGGGCTTCCTCACACCTAGTTTCTTGGAGACAGCCTTGAAAAGTGGCAATGTTTTAGGGAAGTTATAAGGCCATTAAACAGGAGATTCAGGTAGACTAAACGTCACTTTTGGGGAAACTGTTACATAACAGCTCATGTTAATACCAAATTTATAAAAATCAGGCAATTTCTGTTATTTATGGGTTCAGCGAAGAAAGCTGTTGGCAGTTCTTTGTGCACTATGGAATGGCTGGAACAATGGAAGAAAGAGGTGGGTCTGACATGAAATGTTGCATTGCTTGAGCTTTTCACAGTATTTGCAGTACCAGCAAAGTAATTTGTGATAAATAGCTAAAGATTGTTGGATTCTATCACAAAATCTACAAGCACTGAGCTTACAAGGGACCGGTGATAGTGCTGCTCAGGGCCTGCACTCTGTTGTGCTTAGTGCCTGATGCATTCTTTATGGCCAGATACGTGTAAAGGGAACAACTATTCACTTGTTAACTCTTGTTTCTGCCTAGTGGCAGTGGAAGTCAAAGTGAGCCACCTCATGATTACTGATGGCTTGTGTTCTACCAGTACTTCAATACCAAGTTCTCTGTACTGAAGAGCTTACTGTCTGAATTAGATGAACAAGTAAATATTTCACTGAAGACCATGTTGAGGAAAACAGGAAGATGAAAGCTAGAAAAGAGGGGGGATTTGTAAGAAGGAGACACACTTATAAGATAAGATTGTTTTGAAACACAGTGGGTGGCACTGGGAAGTTGCGAAGTCAAGGATAAAGAGAGTTGACGAATGGCAGGGTAAGGAACGACTACAAGGGACGAATATGGACAAAAATGAAACCGAAAACACCCTTTGGGAGGCAAAAACTTGCAGTGCTGAATGGAAAAGAAAGAAGTATAGTAGGCTAGACATATCCACAATGAAGTAGTCTTTAAAAAGATTGGCATGAATGGCAGAACTCACACTGAAGACACCTGTGGCATTTAAACTGCCCTGCAGAAAAACCATCAAAGCCTGTTTTCTGTGCAGAACAGTATAGTTGGATACTTCTGCTCCTCTTCTTTAAAAATTGACATTGAAAGAAATATACTGGACAGATGATAAACAGGTAGATGATGCAGTACATCATCAGAGTAACAGCCAACTGTGAAAGGCAAGCCCGAGAAGCAGAGAAGTCTACAAAAACTATTGATACAGAAAAAGACAGCAAAAGCCCTTTACTGCTCTGGAAATGGAGATGATCCAGGGAGCAGAAAACATAACAACGAAACCCAACTTCCAGGCTTTTAAGTGGCCTGGATGATTCACTGTGAGATTTGGTTTGAATTACTTTGGGCTTGTCACCACAGGGAAACTACCTGTATAGTACCCCAGGCTGTGACTTTGCAATACACCAACTCCCTGTATGGATGCCCTTAGTGAGTGGTTGGCTGGCGCCCATTAGCTCTCTACATTGCCATCTACTCCTGTGCCCTAGGAATATCTGCAGAGGAAGCCAGGGTAAAATA
>NW_009925153.1:77569-82569 GCF_000696875.1 Nestor notabilis
ACAAGGATATATAAATTTCAACAGCCCCCTTGGAAATTTCATGCTGCATCTGTGTTGATGTATTCCAGGTAATGAAATTGTTTAGAGACAAACAAAAGAAAATTCCAGTAATTATTACATGCAACTGTAATAATCAAAGGAAAAATCCACAGTATTATTCACCAAACGTGCTTTTTTGCTACTTCTAGCAGTGCAGCATTTAGATCCTGTTCGCCAACCTGAAGTGCTAGAAATAATGATCAGTTTTAATATGACCTCATAAATAATGTAATAATAAACCAAGAGGATCTCATTCCCTATTCTGATTGGTGGAAAATCAATTGCACATTGCCTGGAAATGACTGACTTTCCATTACTGTTATTTTCTAATTGCATTCAAACACAATGTCTTGTATGGTGCCAGACAGCCATGCAAAAAGTTGTTTTTTTTCTTTTTGCTTTTAAGAAAAACAAGATTTCCATTGTTGCAAATTAATTACAAATAAACAGCTACAACCCCCTGTAAATCAATTACTACCACAGTTAATGAAAAGTTGGTTGGTGTAAACTACTCTTGGCTTCAAATTAGGAGGCTTAACACACAAGAATAAGAGTAATACAAGATGCAACAATGTTGTGGCTTGAACACTAAGGGCCACTTTCTCTCCTTTTAAAAAACACCAAATAAATCCTCAAGCAAGTGCAATTCTGCACAGTGACAGGACTTTCTGCGAGTAGCTCCATCCTGCTTCCATGCTGAGGACCAGCAGATTTCTGGAGCTGTAGGCTGCAGGAAGCTCGTTTGTTTTATTCTTATTCCTCTCCCTACCTTTCCCTTCCCTATGTCACCGCCATAAACAGAGTTCTCTTTAAAAAAGAACACAACAAAAACCCACAAAAAACCAGTCTCTACGGCATGCTGAAATGTACCTCTGAACCCAAGAATTTAGGACAAGGGTAGTGACCGGATTTATAGGGGTGCAAGGTTCCACTGGGTTTGTCATTGTCGCATCCACAATTAAGTAGCTTCCTCGTTATATATTTATTTTACAGAGATTTTTGTAAAGAATACAAAATCAGTTTTGATATCCATCCAAAGTCTTGATTGTAAGACTGGTCATACTATTCATAAGCCCTCAGGCTTCTCCCTTGGAATTTCAAGGAATTAATTTTTCACTAAACACCTGCTAAAAGGCTATGCTGTTGCACTTGGGCATACAATTTAATCTTTTTGTGCTTTCTCCCAGCACTTTCATTGCCATCTATGGATTTCACATGCAGGGAAAATCTGAGCACTAAAGAGATGAGGACAAAAAGTAGTACCCAGTCAGATTAAAAAAAAGCACAACAGAGGAGTATTTTAAATATGTCCTTTTCCATACAAGACTCAGAGTTTCTCTGTTCAGAGTTTCTGACAGGTAGACAGATAGGGCTGTTTATTAAAAAAACTGCAGCACATGTGTGAGCTGGGATATAGCATTTTTATAGCAGTGAAAACGGAAGAATCAGTACGTGCAAGTGTGTATTACACGCTGAACTACACTGCTATATAGTATTAACTTGTACTGCTTTACTCACTTCATACAACAGAATCCAAATTAGGTCCCATTATTACATTGAAGGCTCACACTCAATAGCAGTTAAGCTTCTTTGAATGGATTCCCTATTGTATAAAAAGTATGCCAGTCTTTGACTGCCAAAATCAATTAGTCACATTCATTATGCCTCTATTTATTAATGCTGTACACTTTATAATGCATTTGCTGGTGAACAAAGAAAGTTATAAAATATCGAATATGTGTTATGATTGTAATTATAGCAAAAGAAGTAATGATCTCTTTTAGTCGCTAACTGGTTACAAAGCTCCTGTAAAGATTACATTAGTGGTGACAGATTTATGATCTTTTCTAAGATGTAATCCTTTCCAGCTCCCATTTTTCAACAGAAGAACTATGTGATTGGTTACAGGTTATTGGCTTCAATAGTTATATTCAGCAGAGATTATTGTGCTTCTGCCTCCCATAATCCAAACACACAATGTAATCTTAACAGATGCAATTTTAATCTGTATTGCACTATTATAATAAAATGGGACACCATAAGGCTTTTTACCAATATAGGGTTCGGTGTTAATTCAATGATGTTAAGAATGACTGACTAGTATTAAAATCCAGCAAATAATTAAACCTAATGTGAAAATGAAGGAAGAACAACATTGGCATTCTTGCAACGGTGGGTTTTGATGGCATTTACTATCAAGCTGTTACACCTTAACTTACAAAAAAATTAATTCTAGCCATCAATATCATACAGCTAACAGTTTTTCTGGATACTGCACTATAGCAATTGAAACCTACATTATGCTTTACCTTCCCCTCATAGATGCTTCTGCATCCTACAGTTTAAAAAGGAAGATTTAAAAAAAAAAAATATTATTAACATGAAGCAGCAAAAAGATGCTGACATATAGGGAAAAATGGAAGGCCAGGTGAAAAACTTATGAAGGTTCCATATTGCTACCATAAACAGAGCATGTACAGATTGAACTACGTTTCCTAACCTTGGCTCCCACAGTATAGCTTGTGGCGGTACCCCAGAACTCCCTTCTTTTCCAAAAATGCATCCAACTCCCTGTGCTTATTTCCACTGCTGACTTTGGCAGAACGCCCCATATTCCATCCACCCTTTTTGATGAAAAATATTCTCTCCTAAACTGTTTGTCTGCTGTAGTCCAGTTGCAGCCTCTTTGAACCCTTTTCTTTTCAAACTAGTTGCTACTTCAAAAAGCTGACTGGCATCAAACCGATTTCCTTTTAGGAATATAATCCATCTCCCTTAAATCCCCACTCAAACTCAGACTTTTTTCCATAAGCTAAACAGGTCTCATTTTTCTGTCTTCACATTGTATTTTTTAAGAATGAAAAGGTATCTTTTTACCAAAGATAGATAAATTTTCTTTTGAATTATTTTGATTTGGGTTTTTTTTTGCATTCACTGCTCTAGTATCCTTCGCCCAATTTCATACACTCACACAAGATGTTTCAGAATGCGCTTACAAGCCCTCTGTTTTACTAGCTGGACCTTGGCAATGCAACTCCCTCTGCTCAGTGAATGCTGCCACGTGAGGTTCTCCCACTTTGGGCCTTGATCTTGCAAGCTGCCATGCTGCTAAACCCCTGTGCCCACGTGTAGTTTTTAGAAAGAGAAGTTTTCAGCAACTTCAAGGGTCTTGGGCCACGGTATTTTATATTTCTGCTGCACTAATGACCTATCTGAAAACTCAGTGGGCCAGCCATGCAAAGTGATGGAAAGGAACCAAGGCCCTGTGAAACACTGCTGTGCTGTGCTACTTGCTGGATGTGCCCATTAAGGTAAGTAACTGGGGTAAAAAGGGGTTAATGATGCAGACTGCTTTCTTTTTATTTTCCTAGGATTAACTTCTGGAAAAATGGGAGATAAATGGAGACAGTGAACCTAGCCAAGTGAGAGTGGAAAAGACGTGAAGGAGAGAAAGAAAGAAGCAAGGAATAAAGCAGTGAAAACAGACTGAGCACTTGACTGAACTTTTGGTCAGCCCAAGCAACCTGCTTTATGTCTTCCGATTTCTCTGTTGCATTCTTTGCCCAAATAATCTTTACGCTATTTCAGTAACTCCCTCCTGACCATAAATCTACCATTTGCAGATCAACCTGTTGTAGGATATTGTTAGTAAAAAGAATCCTGAAAACCAAGCACAATACACATTTTCTTTTTGACGTCTATGAGGAATATGCATCACCTAAGCCTATAAAGAACATTATTTCCCTCAGATTAGCCTGCACCACCCAAAATGTTTCATTGTTGCATCTTGTGGAAGCAACCTTGACACCTCTCCATAGTATTACCCTTAAAAACCTCCTGAGGAAATTTAAGCTGAACAAGGAAAAGCCCATCCACTCTGCTACCTTTCTAGAATGAACCCCTCCAAAGTCTTCAGCAAACAGTATGAATGAATAAATAAATAAATAAATACATACATAAATTCTAACGTAGTTTATGTTTTAGTACCAATGAGTCTTTGTGACAGACACTCAACCTCCAAGATCAGCACAGGCTGCCAGGCTCAGCAAATTATATTCTGGCCTTTCACCTCTGCCCACTCTGGTCAGGTAGCAAATGAGATCTAAACTGAAGGCATCTGTAGGTCTCCATTTGTTCTCCAGGGACCGAAAATTCATATAACAAAATCATTACACATTATATCACTCCATTTTGCATGAACATTAGTCTCTACTCATAAGAGGACCCTGGACTCAGCTAATATAAATAATGAACTGCCTCTTATTTTGTGAAGGGAGTTAGAGGGAAAGGCAGAAACATGTTCTCTTGCAATAGTCAAGGCAACCATTTGTAATATAGTACAAACAGGCCCACAATGTACTACTTGTACTTCTGATGAGTTAGTCAGTGTTAGTCCCCTTAACTAGACAATCACAAATACCCACCCCAAATCCCAGACTCTACTGTAGTTACAGTAATACTGGCAAAAAAAATCACTTTTGTTCCAACTCTAAAATTGCTGTCAAGGCTCCAGAGACTATAAACAACATCTTTCACTGCTCTGACCCCCATGCAATTTTAAATCCCCCAACCTTTCTGAACACTGTTGGTGAGCAGCCCCATTACATCTTAATGACTGTCATTAATTTCTAAAGAGTGTTAATTTCAGATTTTTAATCACCCCTTAACTATTCAATTAAATTTCAATAAAATGTTAAGTACTTACAAGTCTTCTCATTTTTCCTAAAATACTTACTACATTAACATGACTGAAGTCCAGTGGTAAAAATGAATGAAATTAAATGATACAGCACTACCACAACAGCTGCCAACAAAAGAAAAATGCTACGAAGTACAAACTTAATCATATAAACCCTTGCAATACTGTTAGCATATTTTAAGGCTATGGAGGTGGGGGGAGCTGTCGGGAAGACCCTGGATAAATCATATTAATCTTCCTAAAGGAAATGGACAACAATAAC